>NC_057798.1:743439427-743469241 GCF_018294505.1 Triticum aestivum
GCCGCCGCCGACCCCCCGCACCCTCAATTCCCCTACTCAACCGCCGCCGCCGACCCCCCGCTCCCCGCGCACCGTCTTATAAAAAAAAATAAGTATCAAACAGCTTTTTAAATGCTACTGTCTTATAGAAAAATATTACTGTTATTATTTAAACAAGTTTGAACATATTTAAACACAAATAAGTATCAAACAACTTTTTAAATGCTAAAAAAAATTTGTGGAGCCTGGGAGTCGAACCCAGGACCTCCTGGTGTGAGAACTGGCTGCTGACCAGTCGAGCTAGTAGAGGGGACTTGATGTGGATCAGTTCTGGTGGTACATAACCTGTTGGCTTGAGTTGAAATAATAAAAAAATACTAATGGCGCACCACGGTGAGGTGCGCCATTAGTATGGATACACTAATGGCGCACCACGGTGAGGTGCGCCATTAGTATTCTGCCCACGGTGAGGTGCCCGATCCCCACTTCCCTCTCCCCCTTCGCCCGATCCCCCCTTCCCTCTCCCCCTCGCCAGTTCCCTCTCCCTCTCGATCCACCGTCGCCGCCGCCGCTGCCCTGACCCACTGCTCGCCCTCGCCCTCGCCATCTCCCTCCCTCGCCCTCTCCCTCGCCCTAGATCCCCTTCCCCTCTCCTCTCCCGACGCCGCTGCCCCGCCGCCTCGACGCGACCCCGCCGCCCGGACGCCGCCCCATCCACACCACCGTCCCGCCGCCCGGACGCCGCCCCGTCCACACCACCGGACGCCGCCTCCTCCACCCCGGCCCGCTCCTCCAAGGTAAGCTACCGCCCCGACCCTTATCCCCTTCCCTCCTCCCATCCCATCTCCATATGAGCATGATAATTTGCACTCAGCTTCCGCCAGGACCAGTTTGATGCACATTTCATTCATTGCCTCGGTTGACTTTGCTTCCTGTTGTTCCTGTTGTTGATATTGTTTCAGTAGGTTGCCTCGGTTGACATTTGATGCACATCTCCATATGAGCATGATAATCTGGATGCTTTGCTTCCTGTTGTTGATATTGTTTCAGTAGATTGTCTGATCTGTCTTGTAGCATGAATTTTAGCGCAGCTTATTATCCCACGGTTGACTTTAGCCGACACGATGGGCTATGTATTTTTAGTTCTCCAGTGGTGTCATCCTAGATTAATTCACTCACATCATAGTTGTTCCTCTTGGTTCACTGGAACACTTTTTCATGTAACTAGATGTTTTAGTATGAACATTGTATGGCTGTCTTGTTTTACACTGGAGATTAGTTAGTCTCCTGGAAGGATGGGGATATCAGGGTGTAGATGATTTGTACTGCGGTTGTCTGATCTGTCTTGTAGCATGATTTTTTTTACTTGCCGTGCCTTGGCTCAGATTCCTATAATTTAGAGAAGCATATTGTTATATGATTAACTCTGGCCAACACGATGGGCTGTGCATTTTTAATTTTCCAGCGGGTGTGATGTTAGCTTAGTTTACTGTATCGTTGCTCTTGGTTCACAGGTTTTTAGTATGAAGAATGCGTTATTATTTGTGTCTGCCTTTGATTGTTTTTCACCGGAGAATTAGTTGTGTCTCTCCTGGAAAGGGTGAGGGGATACAAAATACTGGAAGGTAGATTGCAATCAGATGAGATGATATGTGGTCTGATAAGACGCTTTCTGTCCTGTTGGTGACATATGTTTTGTGTAGGTTGCTTCCACCAGTGATGCATACATGCACAATGAACCAGTGATGCCTTGCTTCCACCAGAAGGAAAGTGAAGGAGAAAAATGAACACAATGAACTATTTAATTTTTTATATAACTCATAAAACAAAAAAAATGGCTCCATTGGGTTTTGGTGCTTCCCCATGGCCAGGACAAGATAACTTTATCATTGTCCTGCTGCTACTTGTCCATTGGGTTTGGGTTTTGCTTGGCAGTATAAAGTACTAGTAAGTATAGATAAGAGGTTGGTTTTTTGAGGAATCAACAGTTAACGGGTGAGGCTCAGGCTGCAGTGATGGCTGCAGTATAAAGTAATATTCTTGTTTCGGTGTACATATGTAGGACACAAACAATTAAGGTGTCTATTTTGATTTAGTGCCTTTGCCTCCACTTCCTTTATCTAGATTGAAGCTTGCTTGTGTTTACTTCTGATTACAAGATCTCCATACTCGGAGATTTCTTTATATATGTTGTAGTATAAATATATTGTTTTGTCATTCTGTAATTGTTAGTGGAATTTACACTGTAATGTTAGTGGGTTTACAGTGTACTTCTAGTGGATTTTTGCTCTATATTTGCTAGTGGCATTTTTACTGAAACTAAATTGAAAATGGGACTCTGTGCACCAAGTGCATGCATGCTGCTGCTGCTGCTGCTGTACTACTTGTCAAGTGATGCTGCTGCTGCTATCTGCGAGTTGCTGCTGCTAGTTGTGATTTTGTCAAGTGATGCTGCTGCTACTTGTGATCTTCTAAAATGACCCCTTTCTCCTGAAACGTTGATTAATTTCCGTTTCGGTTGAGAAATGGGGCACTCCAAGGTCAAGAAAATTAGCAAAGGTCATGCCCAATTTTCTTGACCTAGAAGGTGCCCGATTCTCAACCGAAATAAAAATTAATTTGCTTTAGTGGTTGGATTAGTTTAGTATTTTTTTCACACACTCAGACACCCTTGCTTGCCATGTGTGTGGGAGAGATAGTGAGAGGAGACAAGAAGAAGGGGGTTAGGAAGATGTTGCCTGCTCATCAAAGCTAACCATCTCCCCCTTTTCACCCCTTTTCCTTTGTCTTTTGTGGGTTGCAAGGAAGCTACTGTCTTAGCTAGCTTAGCTTGTGCACAAATCCCAGTGTTACAATCTAGAAAATTAGCCTGCAAAGATGAGGTCCCATGCTGGCTGTACCACTGCATCATGCAACAGTGCCTTCAAGATCCAAGGCAATATCACAAACATCATAGGCAATTTGACCAAACTCACAACGTTGTATCTTTGCAGCAACCAACTTTCTAGACACACCCCTCAAGAACTAGGTTACCCTGAGAATTAGGTTATTTGGTCAACTTAGAGATCTTGTTCCTTGACAATAACCAACTTTTTGACCAAACTTTGTTTCTATTTAGAGAGAAACATGGCCCACAACGATGAGGCCGGGGGTTCGGGCGGCAAGGCATTCTGGGAGCTGTCCCAGGAGCTGGAGGAACAACCTCACTTGTATGAGGCCGCCGCCTTCCCCACCGATCCTGAGACCACAGATGGTGCCGCCGAGGATGACCACACTGATGCCACCACTGATGGTGCCGCCGAGGATGCCACCACTGATGATGGCGGCGCACGCACGGATGGCAGCCAACCGAAGAGGCAACGGAAGGACCGGCGCCCGATCGTGCTCCGCACCCTCAAGGAGGAAGTTACTGAAGTGGACTCCAACGGGAATCCAACGGCGCCCGAACGAATAGTCAAGGGGTACTCGCTTCAGCTCGGGTGCATTGTCCGGAGCACCGTCTCGATCAACACCGAGAACCTGAGGCATCCTGACCGAGGGAATTTGCGCAACCTCCTCTTCACGAAGCTGCACAAATGATACAAGTTCCCCGCTGAATTTGAAAACACAAGCCTCAAAGGGAATAAAGTGAACAATGCTGCCCTCACGAAGATGAGAAAGGCCCTGTCTACTTGGAAAAGCAATGTGAAGAGAATGATCGAGAAAGGTGAGAGTTATCAGAAGATCAAGGAGAAAAATCCTTTGATCACCGAAGATGACTACAACGACTTCAAGATCAATTGCTCGAGCACCGCAAGCTCCCAATCAAGTGAGTGGGGGAAACAAATGCGGGAGCTGAACATTGGGGAACACACACTCGGTCTCGGCGGTTACAGAGTGGAGGAGCCTATATGGGACAAGGAGGACGCGGACCGTGCCGAGCAAGGCCTACCGCCCCGCTTCGAGAAATATAGCGGTAACAAGCAGACTAGGAACTATGTCAGGGCCCGCTACAAGGAGGACCCGATAACAAAGGAGCTTACCACGGATCCGAAGACCAGGGCGCTTGAGCTTGTTCTGGTAAGGAATACACCCCCGCGTAATTAGCTCCATATGGTTGCATTCTAATTAATGAAGCCAAATTTCTAAATGGTTCACATTCCTTCCGTAGGCGACTGAAAGCAGTAGCGCAGAGTCGACTAAGAGCAACCCTTGGGACACCACTCTAAATAGGGGGTTGAATGTAATGAAGAACAAGGATAAGCTCAGTAATCCGACGTCAGCTGGTCGTGTGGCCGGCAAAGGCTTGTCGACAAAATGGGGGTCATACTATACCGCTGGTGTGCGGAAGGAGAAAAAGACCAGCTCGGAAAGCCAGGCGCGAGAGGTTCAAGAACTCAAGGCATAGGTGGCGCGGATTCCGGAGATTGTCCAAGAGCAAGTGGAACAACGACTCGGAGCGACGATCACCGCCCTTGTGCCTACCTTGATCTCGGGGTTGAGTGCATGGATTGCGGGCGGCCAAGAGGGGCCGCCCCCGATTCCTAGCTTCACGGCTAGCAACTCGCATAATCCGATGGTGGGGCCATTGGTGCCTCCGGCGGAGGCGGCATTGGTGTCTCCGACGCCGGCACGGGAGCTTAATGCACCCGGGTGTACGCCGGCCGACACCTCTTCAGCAAGTAGCCCCTCCGTCAACTGCATGCCCGCCGTTGGCGGTGCCTCGACATTAGCCGAGCTCGACGCCATCATCACGGTAACTAATTAAGCCTCTCTCGGCCGAGGACTTCATCTCCTTGCCTTTGACTGGGCATCCCTGACGCCCTACATGTTTTCGCAGGGCGCCGCCGACGTTCCGTGCACTCTCCTCCACTTTGTGAACAACGAGTTGGTCGATGTCGCCAAGGGCAAAATAGTTCAACCGGGCAACCCCTTGTTCCACGGTACCCAGATGCCACCCAACTTGTTTAGGGTTCAACTGGTTCGGGTGCTGCCAGGCTACGACGACTTGTTACCTCCGATTCGACCCGTCGGGGCCGACGATGAAGACGTGATGACCCTCAGCGCCTGCCTGAGCTGGCCCCTGCTTTGGCCGAAGAGCCAGATTCGTTTGGGGGCGGGGGACACCACCCCAAAGACAACACGGCCAGTCGTGTCGGCGCCAAGTCGGCCCCATGGCAAGACCGCCGTAACGGTGCCGGACATCCCTATGCCACTAGAAGCAAACATGCATATGGCACAGGATCAGAACGACGACGACGACGACGATGATACATTTGGCAATGTCGATCAGTACTTTGCCGAGCATGGGTACGATGGCGACTTCATGGGGCCTCCTTCTCAAGAACCGTACCGCGGAGAAGCCAAGTTGCAACAGGCGCCGTCTGGCGTTCAGCTCTCAGGAGACGCCTCCAGCTGCCGACTTCACCGAGCCTCAGATAGGCGAGGTGCGAAATATTATCAGCCCCAACACACTCAAGAAGGCGGTCTGTGAGCAGAACTCGGTCCCATTACAGGAGAAGAAGAAGGCACACAAAAGAAAGACTAAGAAGGGTGCGAGCCAGCCGGCACCGAGTACGATCCGTGCTCAGGACGGGCCACCTTCACCGCAGGATATCTCGAGGAGGGTGCATGTGGTGGGTAGGGCGATGCTACCGACAAATATGCTCAATGCTGCAACCGGTGCTATGCGGAGTCTGCATGACAGTGTTCTTGCTTTGGAGAAGCGGCGTCTCAGAGAGAAGGATGTGGCATAACCGGTTTTCGCGGCCAAGGTGCCAGAGGGCAAGGGCTTTGTGGATAACTCCATCGGGCGTACGATCGTCCTGCGTTTTAATGACATCCACGCTATGTTGAACCTTCATCCGCTGCACTACACCTTCGTTCGGCTATTTTCGCTGAGTACGGAGATGCGGATCATTCGCGACAAGACCCCGGACATCGTGATAGTCGACCCCTTCTACATACGTGCCAAGATCTTGGGCAGCGCTGGGGACCGGCAAGTCGCGAGTTCTTACCTCGAAGGCGTCATTCTGGCAAACCAAGATAATGATAACTTCCTCGTGCCTTACTTTCCCGAGTAAGTCCTCCCCTCAACCGGCCCGTAACATATGAATTCTTACATTTCGATCGTTTTTCTTTTAACATTCCGTGTTTTCTGCAGTGACACACGTTGCACGCTCATCCTCCTAAGCCCCAAATATTCCATGGCCACGTATTTCGACCCGGACCGTCAGTCGAACGTAGACTACACAAATGTCAAGAAGGTTCTTGATGATGTTCTCCCCGGCTACGCCCAATCTGGAGGCACCTTCACCAGGCCTATTCGTAAGTATGGCAAGCACGTGTTCTCCCACAATACGATGTTCTGCTGCGTCAAGCAGCCGCCTGGCGGTCAGAAGGGTGCCTACTACGCCATCCATCACATGCGAGCGATCGTACGGGACCATCATCAACTTCTGCTACCGAGTAAACTCAAAGATTGGGCCGCGAGGGTGTCGGCAATCCAGGACGCGGACCTCCGACAAGAATTCTTTTGCATCCAGTCGGAGTTTGCGGAAATCATCCATCAAGATGTCCTTCGTACCTCGGGGCAGTTCTACCTCAGAAATCAACCGTCCAACAGTGACATCGACACAATGCTACAAATGCAGGATGACAACGCCCGTTCTTTCATGACTCCCACGATAGACGGCGGCTTCATCCACGCTCTGGTCCCTTGAGTCGAGTTGTCTAGTTCTGAAATATCGATTGGCTCATGTTGTAATTAAACTTTAATGAACTTGTAGTATGTCTCTTTGGTTTCGAGAGTCGTTCAACTTAGATGTAATCGATGCTATTAATGTCTTGCTTTTCTCTTCCGATCGTTCTGTTGCATACTTATATATTGCTTATGTATTGTCTGTGAATTGGTACTAACGTTTCGTTTGGCTAGTGCATAGGGATGCCGACGTATGTCGTGTACAAGGGTAAGGTTCCCGGAGTCTACGATGACTGGGAGGAGTGTCGGAGACAGGTTCACCGATTCAGCGGTAACAGTTACAAAGGGTACACCACTAGGGCCGAGGCTGAATCTAGATACGCCCGCTATCTAGCGGGAGAGGGGAGGGAGCGTTGGAGGAACCGGATGAAGACGAGTTTCATCGTGATGATGCTCATCGTGATGACCGCAGCTCTCTTCTATGTGATGGTAGTTTAGATGATCGATATCGACTTGTAATGTGAAGACAGACTCGCTACTCGCGGTCTTGAGACTTGTAATATAATGTTCTATCTTTGTTCGGTCTTTTCAATTCGGAGACTAATATGATGAATTGTATTCGGAGACTAATATGATGAATTGTATTCAAAGACTAATCTTCTATTGTATTTGATGAATCTGTTGTTGATGTGTGCTGTCTATATTTTGTCAAATTATACATTTTGTAACCTGTGCAAAAAACAGAAAATAAAAAAATAAAAAAAACCTAATATTCATACTAATGGCTCATCACATGACAGTGCGCCATTAGTATGACAGTGCATACTAATGGCGCATCACTGGGCAGTGCGCCATTAGTATGCCGCGGTTACTAATGGCGCATCCGGAGGTGGTGCGTCATTAGTATGCCAAAGCACCTGGGTATACATGGCCCCTGGGAGGCATACTAATGGCGCACCTGGCCTATACTAATGGCGCACCCGAGGTGCGCCATTAGTATACCAGATACTAATGGCGCACCAGGTGGTGCGCCATTAGTAAAAATTACTAATGGCGTGCTGTTAATGGCGCACCACAGATGCGCCATTAATGGCCATATTAGGTGCGCCATTAGTAGGGGTTTTTCTAGTAGTGATGGCATGAATCTCTCCAAGGGTGCTATGGAAGAGTTCTGTCAACGTGAGCACATCCGGCTTGATGTGTCCTCAGTGGCTCACCCCCAGTCTAATGGTCAAGCGGAGAGAGCTAATCAAGAAATCCTGAAGGGTATCAAGCCCCGGCTTATGGTCCCTTTGTAGAGGACGCCGGGTTGTTGGGTGGAAGAGTTGTCTTCTGTGTTATGGAGCATTAATACCACCCCCAACAGATCTACGGGTTATACGCCCTTCTTCATGGTTTATGGAGCAGAAGCAGTTCTCCCAAGTGATATTCGCCATGACTCACCCCGAGTGGTAGCTTATGTTGAAGATGACAATGAAAGAGCACGCCAAGATGCATTGGACCTATTAGATGAGAAACGGGACATAGCGGCAGCTCATTCGGCGATTTATCAGCAAGACCTGCGGCGTTATCACAGCCGCCGGGTTAAAACCCGAGCTTTTCAAGAAGGCGACTTAGTGCTCCAGCTTATCCAAGATCAGACGGACATGCACAAGTTATCCCTACCTTGTGAAGGGCCCTTTGTGGTCAGCAATAATCTGAACAACGGGTCATACTACCTTATCGATGTTCGAGAGCACAAAGACTCACGCAAATCGGAGGAGGAGACCCGCCAGCCGTGGAATATTGCTCATCTTCGGCCATACTACACCTGAGCCATAGGATCCTATTATTTACATATTATTGACAATGTATATATTATGATCAATATAATAAACCGACATCCTTGCTAAAGCGGGGCCTCTGCCATTCATCTTATATATCTTCTTGGTTACATGGGGGCTTCTGCTTATAAAGCGGAGTTTTGATTGTCCATTGATACGGCTTATAAACCCACAAAAAAAGAGCATAGCTCAAATGTAATATTGGGGGCTTGATACCCAGCATCATAAGGAGCCAAAGAGAGTTTATGGTAAAGAATAACTTAAACATAGGCGCTTACTGAGCACAGCTCAAAATATTGCCTGGGGGATCTTTGCTTCTACAAGAACAAAGAATCCACACCTTGCAATAGGCTATACACGCCAGGCTTGGAAGCCAGGTGTATTCACCTAAAACCCCGAGTTAACCTGCCTTCATCAAGTAAGTCACTCCGCCGAGGTAATCCTGGTATAACCCGCCGAATGTTTGACAAGTCAATCTTATATAGACCCTGAACTTGTCAAAGTTAAAACGACGATTGGTTAATGTGAGGTCCATCTTAAAAGGCTTTGTAAAATGGTTTAACCCAGTGGCCAGGTAGCCGATGAAAAGCCTCAATTTTTTGAACTTTTTATTCACAAATCTTTCTTTTTGATGTTTATTTCGATGAGGTTTATATTCAATCCGGTACTTGCTAACCCGAACTGTTTTTTGAAGTTGCCAAGTGCAAACTTATATGATGACTGGTGTCAATTAACCCGGCTTCGCTTTCAACAATAAGTTGTCAGTACACTATCAATTATAATCCGGTGTTTGTTAAACCGGTCCGGCTTTGACTATATGTCGCCAGCATGATCATCCGGTGTTTATTATAACCCGGCATGGCTTCGTCATAAACCAGCACAACATGGTGGGAGTTATCAAACACTCAAAAATTGGAGTTATCACCCTTACTACAATAAAGTTGATAAAATCAACAATGTGATTCCATGTCACAGGTACGATATAGTTCATATTTTATTATTTTTTATAACTACAACCTTGGTTATAAGCCTTGGCTTTATCTTTGGGTATTATGACCTGTCTGGTGGTAAACCGCCAGGACAATTACAGTTTCTTATATGCAGCAACGGAATTACATCAAGTGGCTAACAGATCATAAGCAGACAATGCATATCATGACAGATTAAAAGTATCAGGCAAAGTGGCTATGCACGATGGCATAGCAGACCAAGTGTTTAAAACTAGCCTATTACAAGGCAGCAAACGCCCAAAAGAATAATTGTTTATCGCTGATATCTCGGCATGAAGAGGCTAAACCAGCCTCCGGATTATGATTCTTCCTCAGGATGATGTGAAGGTTGTGGATCATCTTGCACCGGTTCACCCTCCGCCTCCCCACCCAGTGGCTGGAAGTCAATGGTTGCCCAGTCAAACCCAGATAAAGCTCGGAAGACAGCTTCATCGCTTATAAGATCGGATGGTTCAACATCAGGGGCATAAGTATGCTTACGAATTGGCGGGATAAGGTTTTGCACTTCATAAACCGATGCATCAATCCGTTTGTTGTCTGCATCATAAATCGACCGCTGGAAAGACAAATCAGTCTCTTCAGCCAGTTTACTTGCAAGTGGACGCATTTCCCTCATCAAAGCCCTGTGGGTATCATTATCAAAGTCTGTCACATCTTCTTTTTGCCTAGGATAGCCATTTCCAATGTCTTCCGGATCAAGATCAGATATCCAGGCCTTGGCCCGAGTCAATGTGGACAAAGCGCCAGCCCTTGCAGTTGATCTCTTTACCTCCTTGAGCTAGGCAGGCGTCATGGATAACTTTGCCAATGTATCCTTGATTAAAGTTGGGGGCGGTTTGTTGTATGAAGCTGTGCAGATGACCCTTTGAGCGCCGGTATATAACTGCTCTATCAATGTATAGGCAGCCTTCAGTTTTTTGCGCATGTCCGAACCAAGATGAGCAACACGGCTACCTGGAATGGTTAGAATATTATTGTTAAACCGGAAGTTTTCAAGATGTTTATGTATAACTTAGGAAGAGGAATTTACCAAAGACAGCACATGTCATAGCGTTGATTTGCCGCTTTAGGCCAGTCAGCTCTTCTGTCACCGGCTTAAGGGCCGCTTCAGCATCCTCCGCCCGCTTTAGCGAAGTTGCTCTTTCAGCTTCCCCATCTGCTTGTTCACCTTTGAAGCCGTCCTTCAGTTTTTCCATGGCTGTTAAAGCGCCGTTCAGCTCTTTTTTGGCCTTGGAAGTTTCTGCTTGCTGGGACTTAATGTTCTCTTGGAGGTCGGCGATTTGAGAATCCTTTTTGGTCAGGTAAGCCTGCAAGAGACAATTAATAAGTTGGTAATACATCTTTGAAGTCCCAAGCACATAACGAGTTATACACTTGGCACTTGGGGCCTAATGCGGATTGCTTTTTATCAACTGATATTTTAAGTCCCAAGCACATGACAAGTTATATCCTTGGCACTTGGGGGCTAATGCATACCGGATAAATTCAAGGTTATCGAGTTTCGATCAATAAATCGGATACTACATGACAGGAAAGGTGCCCGTTCATCCTAAAGGTATAAACCGGCCCTTGGGGGCTACACAAGCAAAATTCCGTATCATTCTACTACAAGTCCCGGTTCACATTCATATTATGAACCAGTCCTTGGGGGCTATGGAGTTGATAATTGAAGCACGCTCTTAGGAAAAAAGTCGCGGCTTGTATACAGACGGTTTAAATATCCAGAGTGGATGTCCTGAGCATTGAGGTGAGCATAGCTTGATAAATCTGTTTTTCGTTTGCCCTTGTCCACAGCAGAAAATTCTTCCTTGGCACTATGCTTTGATAAAGCGATAGGGTTTCCAGGAGCAGTATGGCCAAAGCCGGTAATCACAACATAATCTATGGTGCTATCAACAGTCTTGTCTGGGCTTGGCGGTTTAGCAGATGTTCTTGCTGGGCTTGGTGGATTGGCAGCTGGGCTTGGCGGATCAGCAGACTGGCTCGTTGGATTCATTTCTGCCGGCTCAACAAAAGTATCCTGACCCTGAGGTACCGGATCATCCAGGATAATATCAGCATTCTGATCAAGAGCCTCTAAGGTCTTCTCCGGTTCAATGGCTGGATTATCATCAGTTGGTGTAGCCAGCTTGGCTTTCTTGCTAAGTCTGGCTTTGGCACTAAAAAGAACAGATGCAGAGGTTAGTACAATAAACCAGTACAAAGCATAAAGGGTGAAGTACAATATGCTTACCCAGGAACAGTCTTGAGTGGAGGCATTTGTGTGGCTGATGACTCGCCGGAAGATGAATGGGAGGTTCCCTGATAATTTGAATCAGATGGATTAAGAGGGTATCGGAAATAACCCGCCTTGGGATAAAGTGTATTAGAAGGACAAGAGACCTCTTGACAGCATTTACGAACCGGAGAGTATGGTAAACCGGAGGAGGTAACCACTTGGCCACTGTGCCGGGTTGTGCGGCGAGCTTCATGCTGTTGTGTCTTAAAAGAAAAGTGCGGATCCGAATAAGCAAGAGGGTGTGAATATTTTACTTTCCGGACTGCTCGAAAGAGTTTTGGTACTGGCACATGATTTGAGTCGGAAGATAGAACAAGTACCTCTGCATCACCAGTGCGGCTAGCTTCCGCAGCATCCTGATAATAATCATTGTCAATGAGGTGTATGAAAAAAGAACCAAGAGAGTCAAGTTCTACCTCTGATTCCAGGTCATCGAGCTCTTCATCATTGGGCAAGTCAGAGGCCTCGGCAGTTCTTTTCTTTGCGGGTTTCTTTGTAACCCTGGTCTTGACGCGAGGTGCTCTCACCGGTTTATCCTGCGGCTTCGCCGGTTTATCTTGTGATTTCTTCTTCCAGAACAGATCATTACCCTGCACAGAAGGACAACGAATTATAAAGGAATTTTTAAGAGCGGACAGATTAAGACAAAAATGAGGCAATTCTTACAGCTGGCGGTTTATTGGAAGTAGAGAAGGGACTAAGCTCTACTTTGTTGCATACCACCACCGGTTCATCAAGCATCTTCTTGACAGATTCGGTGACTTCGTCATCGGTGAGCTGGATGTCAATATGACACTGAGGGTCATTCAGATCCCCCGTGTATTCACACATTAAACCGGGGCGCCGGCTTAAGGGCATAATGCTCCAAGAGACCCAACACCGAACAAACTCGACGCCTGTCAGACCATTTTCAACAAAAGCTCTGAGTTTTGATAACTGAGGGGCATATTTTGTTCATTCCTTGGCAGTCAGTCGCTGAGGAACTGGATGTTCTCTGGTAACACTACAAAAAATTACACTTCCGTGATGATACGTGTTTGTCACAGTAGGTCGCGTTTTTTGTCATGCATGTACATCCATGACAAATTTATGACAGAATCAAGATAGTCATACCTGTGCTGTCGTAGAAGTCTTCCATGATATTACCGAAATTATCATCACAGAAGTGTCCACTTCCATGACGATAAATCTTGTGTCACAGAAGTGCTTTCGTCAAGGGTAACCGACACGTGGCATCCACCGTAACTGAGCGCCGTTAAGCTATCGGGTCAGATTTTGGATCTGATAACCCGTTAACAGCCCCGACCAATGGGAAATTTCCACGTGTAAAATTCTGATTGGCCGAAGGGAACACCTGCCAGCTCGTGAGTGGGTCAGATGTTGCCCGTCCATTGGAGGAGACATGCCTATGGTACGTCGACATGTGGCTGGGCCCAACAGAGCCCATCTAGGTTAAAAAGGTCGGCCTAGTCAAAGGCCCGTAGATCTTAATCAGGTACTAGTGGTCCAGCCCAATAACGGTCTGCTTAATAAAGGCCCATTTATGGCCCGAAACCAGATCTGGCCCGTTAATTGTTCGCCCAATATTTGGGCCCATTTACGGCCCGAAGCCAGATATGGCCCGTTAATTGTTCGCCCAATATTTGGGCCCATTTGCGGCCCAAAGCCAGATCTGGCCCGTTAATTGTTTGCCGAATATTTGGGCCCAACTACAGCCCAGTGACTTTCGGCCTGTTAGAGGCCTGATGTAGACATGGGCCCATTTCAGTCCTGTGTGACTTTCGGCCTGGGAATGGCCCGTGCTGCCCATGGGCCATATATGGTCTGACGGGACATCAGGCCCACTAACGGCCCGTGCTAAAGGTGGCAACAGTTAATCCCAATGTGACTTTGGGCCTGTTAAAGGCCTGTCGCGTAATTCGGCCCATTGATGCCTGTACTAAGCTTTCGGCCTCTTAAAGGCCCATGATATCAGTGGGCCAACTAAGGCCCAAGATATGTTTCGGCCTGGTAACGGCCCGTGAGCTAACTAGGCCCATAACGGCCTGGTCTACATTTCGGCCTGCTGAAGGCCCGTCGATGACTAGTGAAAATTGAGGCCCAAGATACATTTTGGCCTGCTAAAGGCCCGTGGTTTCATCTCAGTCGTAACAGGCCAGTACAATATTCAGCTTGTTAATGGCCCAACGCTACCTGGGCCAAACTAAGCGCTAGGTCGACAAAAGGCCCAATTAAAATATAGGCCGGTGTAAGTTTGGGCCTGGCGCAATGTGTGAAGGCCCAATCATTCGGGCCCAAGAAAGACGCAGGCCAGCCCAATTGTGGCCCGCTAAAAACTTGGCCTGTTAGAGTCGAATGTTTCGGCCCGGTCGACTACATCTGATTTTTTTCAGATAGCGAATGATGGCAGTAACTAGTAGGAATTAAGAACAAACCTACTCTATACAATAAAGGATTTAAGGTATATTACATCCACTGGGCATCAAAGTTCGCCACCAGTGATCATAAAGCGCAACGAAGAAGCAGATTACAAAAACTGGGCACCATTGCAATGTAACAAAATAATACTGAACCGAGACCACTTCCAAGACTGTTCATGAAAGGTTAGCCTTGCGGGGGAACTGCTGCGCAAGCTGCTGAGCAAGGCTGTGAGACCGGCCTAGCATGTTGGTCATAGCTTCCAGGTGTAGCTGTTTAGCGATGAGGTTCTCATTGGTGTTCTCCGCAGTCTTTCTTAGAGATAGGACTTCAAGTCGAAGTTGAGTTGTAGAATGCCTTTCTGCTAGAACTTGGGACTGAAGAAGTCGAACTCATTCAGATAATAAATTCTGTGAGCTTGTCTGACTGTTAGTCTTAAGTAACTTGAACACTACATCAAGACAAGACTTTGGGGTTGTCTCGCTATCTTCAAGATGTTTTGCCTTCTTTGCTGCAATATATGTTGGGTTTGTCTCACAGCCTTCAGCACACTTGTGCATGCCATCAGGCATATCACCCTAAAACAAAGCAGAGAGATGACAAGTTTTGCACGTGTATAAACAAAGATGATAACTGTTCTGTCAATTCTATCCAATTTCAAATTAGAAAATAAAGAGTAAGTTCAAAATATCAATAGCATAATTTGGCATTGTTCATAATGCGGGGAGCTTCACCACACTACTGGATTACCATGTCAACATAACAAGCATAGATGAAGGGCAAAGAAAATCATTGTATCTATTTTGGATAATGTGCATGGCATGTTGTTCGTATCATCAGCCACATCAGTAAGATAAAACAGGAGATGACAAGGTGCAAACGTGGGCTGCTTCACCACACACTGGATTATAGATCCACAAAACCAAGCATACATATAGGGAGTATTAAGTAATGTGCATGGTATGAATAAGAAAATTGGTTTTACAAGTAAAACTTAGAACTTACGGTTCTTACGAACATGCATTTTGGTAGAAATAGCAAACTAAACAGCAGTAAACGATAGGGAGTATGAGAAAATTAAACAACACTTGAGGATAAAGGCTTTAGAAGGACTGACTTACATTAACAGTTAACACCGGCTTTATAATGCCCTTCTCCATGTCAAGGGAAGGATAACTCAAGAATTTCAGCACAGAATCTTCTTCATAAGCATTGCCTGGAAGGGATAGAGGATAATGAAGATAAGATGCAGATTGATGCTACATAATCAACTACCAATCCCTGGAAGTACAAGCGTTATAGGACAAAATGTACTGACAAGAGCAATGGGCTACATTTCTGCACTGGCATTGTCTGTGTATTCTACTTGTTGGTAATATTAAATATAGATCTGATCTTTTTTAGTAAATGGTGGGCGAGAGAGATAAGATGCAGAATGATACAAAATGAACCAATCCCTCTTCCCATAATACAAGAGTGTTTTGAACACTGGTGTACTGTACAAAATGTTCTTATATTATGGGACGGAGGGAGTAGCTATTAATGTAAGTACAATGATAGACCACGTTCAGTCCTTACAAGAGGACTGCAGAGCTAAACCTCTTCAAAAGCATTGGGTTGATTCTAAATTTGTGTAAGAGTCCATACGAATCTTATAATGTCCACCAAATGGACGATTACGAGGCTAACATGTGCAGTGATGCTACATAATCAAACAACTACGAAAGTAAGTATGGTCATACAGGGCAAGAGGTACTCACAAGAGCAATGGAGTGTGCAGTATAGTTGCGAGATTCTGTGGTCCCTTGAGAACGAATGTTCTTCTGCTAACAGTTTTCGTACAAGTGAGACATTAAGGAAAATGCAGAAGTGTAGTTCAAATTGTGATGTGATATCATAGACAGTACCTTACGCTATAGCCGAGACCAATGTGTAACAAGATTATTCCAGTCACCGTCAGATAAATGTAGCACCGGAGACTTTACAGAAATTTCGTTCAGAGGCTTCCATCGAAGTGCGCTTGCCTCAGGTAGGAACGATACTTCATCAACGAGTGCTTGAAAAGCGCAACCAACTCTTGCTCATCATCACAATTCAGTTTGCTCCTCGCCTATTTAAAAGTATGAAATCTTGTGTCTTCTGTCAGCAGAAACATATGCAGTAATGACCATGAATAACATTAGTACATTACTTACGCGTAAGTTGCGGAGGAAGACTGGAAATTGTTCTGTGTCTGCGGTATAATCTTTCCATGAAGGAAAGATGCGCACAAAGTTCCTGACAACAACATAAGCTTCGTCTTCTCAACTGGGAAGAAATGGAACAGGGGTCCTATTTGCTACAATTGGGGCTCTCTCTGGTTCAAAAAGGGAGTTGGCAACTGGATTTGGTGTGCTCTTTGCTGGAATGGGGGTTTTGCGTCGTACATCTGGTGCTATGTCAACTGGCATAATCATACTGTTTGCTGCAGTTGGGGTCTGCTAAGTTGGGGCATCAGAAATGACCAGTGTAGTAGGGCTAGAGTCTGCTAGAGTTGGGGTATTTTGTGGGTCAGGTGATATTGCAGCTACACCTAATGGGCTATTTGATTTATCAGGTGCCACTACCTTTTCCAAATACTTTGCTTGTGCTCCTCCATGATCAGCAATCGCCCTCTTCCTTTTGAACGTCCGATACACAAGAACAACATTTGAATGGATAAATATGGTATGATGACAGATGGAATATGTACTGAAAATGGATAGGCAGGGCGTATTCACATACACGATGTGTAAACTAAGCTAATGGCAGTTCAACAAAGTAGAAACTATGCAAATCATCAGTTGCAAGATATGTGCGAGCAATGTAACCTTGGAAAGTTAGAGCAAGTACCTTGATGGGTGAATAAGATAGGGCATATTCCTCTGACTCCTCCACTAGGGAGCTACATTGACTTAGGTCTCCCTCTAGCTCAGAATCACTGTTAGGATCATATTCTAAGCATGAATCTGTAGGTGGAGAGCGTTTGCATTGCATTGCATCCAGACTTGATTTCAGTCCCTTAATGCCAAGTTTGACAGCCATGGCATTGTTCTGCTTTATTCTTTTCATGCGCGCAAGCTCATAATCATTATGATGCTGTTCAGAATCTGAGATTCATGAAAACATAAAAAGTAGTCACATTATCTATGGAATGCATTGCGAGTTCAACTGGGAGAGTGTCTCCCTATAAACCCCTGCATATGCAAAGTTCACCTCCCCAACCGTGCTGACCAGACCACACACAGAAATACAAACCCCTTATGTCTCTATAACAGGCAGGCACACATTTCAAAACTAAAGTAGGAACATTAGAATCACATGAAATTCATATTTGAACAAATAAACTAAGCAATTATGAGTGGCGTAATGTTTAGCTTCAAGGTTGGAGTGTTGGTAGTGTGACACAAAGCAAGTAGGCAGATTGTATTCCATGTAAAAGATCGAAACCTATGTAATAGCTGGAAATGACACTTTCTTTCTATACAATACAGTGTTCGTTACCCACACATGATGGAAGAGATCATATAGAGAAATACTATTCACTCATGTCTACGGTTCCAGTATTTAGAAACAGGGTGGTCCACCCTAAAAGAATATAGACAACAAATATGACAAGGCAAGCATAGATGTAGTGAATCAATCATTTACTTGTGAGCTTATTAGGACAGGTATGCAGAATTGTAACTACAGTAAGAGACTGTCCAAAATCTGAATGAAGAAGTTTGTCTAGCACTTATTGTTTGCAACTAATCGACGTGAATAATCGGATATTATATCGAATGAGTAAGAAAGACAAGTAAAATTGTCAACAAACCTGGCTTGCAGTAGTAATCTGGGTCAATGTCACTACGACCAACAATCCAAAATGACTAGTTTCTGTTCCGAGGGCCGGAATTTTGAAAACCCTGTGAACTTTAGAGGTACTAAAGATTACCGAAATACATCTGAACCATTAAGTGTAGTAGCACTGAGCACACAACAAACCCTAATGGCAGTCCTGCCTAATGAGTAATGAATCAATTAGAAAATGGGTGATGAGGAGTGGCTGCTGAGTGTTGAGGATGTATCTCAGGATAAATCGGGTTGGCTTGGTGGGTGCTGCATGCTTGAGCCCTGAACGGACTGGGAAGGTAGGCACGGCGGCACGCCCGGGCAGCGGTGACGCTGTTGAGCGAGCGGCTCCTGGCCTCCTGTTAGTCCAGTGTCTCCTCCTAGAGTCATGCGGTCCGGGGACGGCAAGTCGCCGGCGAGGCAGGCGGCTGGGGGCGAGTAGAGATCAGAAGCGTGCAGCAGAACAGAGGGGAATCAGGGCTTGGGACGATCCAAAATCCCAGGGTGGGCAGGCCCACCATGGGCACCCTGTAGAGATACACACCCGAGCGGTGAACATGCATTTTCGAAACTAATTTAGGAACATTTAGCTGACCAATTAAACAAATCTGTTTTAATAATATCAGATTCGTATTTGAACATCTAAGCTTGTTTAGCTTGATGGGTGGAGCAGTGTTATTATGACATGAAGCACATATTCTGATCGTATAGTGATCATAAAAGGGGGAAACTCTAAGCATATTTTTTTAGCAAAAGAGGGTTTCCCCTCTGATTTCTATTAAAGAAACCACCACAGAACCAACATGATCAATTAAACCCTAAGCATGATCAATTAAACCGTATTACGGCTATGCCATGGTAGATTTGAAGCTGCAAACATGATATTTAGCATCCATTGTTTGCTTCGAACTAAGAACTAAATTCTAAGAGCGGAAAAGAAAGTAGAGTAACCAAGTTAAGATCTATTTTCTGGTTGAGATCAAAAAGTTGAGGAGATATGAAGTACCACCTCTCTTGCGGCGCCGTGTAGGCATCGGGGATGTGATGTCTGTCAATGGTGGTGAAGCAGATCTGCGACGGTAGACGGGTGCATCGGGGGATAAGTCCCGTTGCAGTGGAAGAGAAGGTCGTGTGAACGGCCCCAGCAAAGAGGACGACGGCGCCAATGAAGCGAGAGGACGCGCTGCAAGGCTATTGGTCCGTCGCCGTGGATGAGAAACGTCCATCTCTAGCAGTGGACGACGCGGTCTTGGTAGGCGCTCCGGCATGGTGGAGGACGGTGGCGATGGATGTGGTGGGGGACGGCGGCGATGGATGGGGTGGCAGACGGAGGCTGGTATGGGGATGGGGTGTTCTAGCGCGGACGGTGTATGAATGGGAAAATGGAGGGAGAGGTACGGGGAACCATGTTTTTGGGACGCGCCTGTCTGAAATATGGGAAAGTTACGAACTTAGCCCCTGTTTAAAATTTGGACGTCTCGTCGGTTGCGGATAGGACGGTAATCTTGCATCTCGCCAATATTTGCCCAGAGTGATTTCGGGCAAGGAGAGGGTGGTTGGCGCCCATGGTTGGCGCCCACGGTGTATGAACGGGGCTGACAGGTAGGGCGGTTGTGTCACGTCTGAGTGAAGTTACAAACCTGCCCCTATTGAAAATATTTTCCTACATCATTTTCGGCCGAGTCGAGTTTGTTTTGCCGCCCATCGTGTATGAATGGGGAATGGAGGGAGAAACAAAGGTCTTTTGGACGAGCTTGAATCAAATGTGTTTTGCCGCCCATGTTTGACGCCCACCGTGTCGGAATGGGCTCAGAGGCAGTCGTGTCACGTCTAATTGAAGTTACTAACCTACCCCTATTTAGAGCAGTGGAAATCGGGCCGATGGATTGTCCGTGTAACGGGTAGACAGTAATTTCCATCTCCCAAACACTTGGCTTCGGGCAGCCGATGTGGGAGTGGACATTTTTCTGCTTCTTTCAAATTTTGGGACAACAAGCATCCACGTTTACCCTGGCAACTAAATTCGAATCCACTTTGTATTCCTATATGAATCTTTATAAATAATTCTATGTGTTTTTATATATCTTCAAAATGACGACAAAGATGTATTCCACTGTCATATATGAATATGGTTTACAAATCCCGATACTCAAATTCAGAAACTAGAATCTAGTTTAAGGTGAATTCGAATATTTGGAACACTTCATGTCCAACTGAAATGTCACACGCAGCATAATGTGTACTCCCATTTAGATATGTACACAAGCGATGTATCAAGATTCAAATACCGAGTCAATCAACCAAGAATGTACAGAACTAACAGACATATAAACACTTATAGAGTATATGGATCAATAATATCAACTAACATACATAAGTCAGGCCATTGTACTTTTTTTTGGCTACAACATCATCCTTTTTTTAGCCAGCATCTTGGTCCTTTCCGATGCGTGCCACTTATGTTCCATCTATACTACTACTATTGCTGAATGCACATTCAGCCCGATTGGCATATTTGTAGGTATGGCACAGCAATCCAAATGAAATGTCTCCGAGTCTTATCAATTAATACAGACTTGTGCTCAAATAAAATTACAAACCAAAAAACCAAAAAAAACAATTATTACATGATATCTAAAACAAATGGTTTGATTGATTACATGAACAGACAACACAAAGGTTATCCAACTATGGAAAGAACATTTTAGCTATGATTTACCAAGTAGGAATTTAATTTCCTTTTTTCCTTCAGGACCTTAACAATCTGGTCAGTCTCAGTTTGCTTCGTTTTGAAATTCACCAAATATTTAATGGTTGTCTTGAGTACTACTTGTGATTGTGCTGTTTGCTTCCTCAACATGTCAACTTCATCTTTAAGTGAAGAAGCAGAATCTCTTTCTACCACTAGTTTAGCCTCTAGAGCATCAGTAGTTGGGAATTCATAATGCATGATTGGGCCGGTGCCACTGCTGTGGGATGATGCAATGTCCATGGGGACCTTGCTCTTTGATCTTGGGCTAACCTGTTTTGCCATTAAAGTTCCGATTGGATTCAGAAAAGTTGAAGTTAGCAAAACATCTCAACTTGGAGTTATAACAGCAAACCAGTTAAACAAACAAGGAATTAAAGAGTTTCAATTGGATGCTGAAAAGTACAGTAGTTATTAACATCATTGTAACCCGCTGTTGCAGCAGCAAAGCAGTTAAACAAACAAGTAGATATTTAAGTTAAGGCAAACAGGTAATTCTTAACAGTAAGTATCAAACACATAGATAGGCGCAGTCTACAATATGATTAACAGGCTGTGCCATTATGTAATCAGTAGCAAACTAAATTAAGCCAAGCAACATAATTGAACAATTTTGCAATAAGTGGCTAACTAAAATTCCGAGAAGCAGGTAACTGAACTTATGCTAGTTCTTTGTACAGGCACACTGCAACTTCTTTTTCGCTTACAAGGTTGTACAAAGGAGTCCATGGCATCAATTGCTTGGATACGCAGTCCCAATACTTCTTTCTTCCCACACTGCATGGGTAAGTCGAATGGTTAATCCGGTAATATGGTGCATCCTTGATATGTTATATGAGGACGTGTAGTTAGACTAGTTGTAGCCAAACACATCACATTGGCTTTTACTATATATTTCATGCGATTACTTTTGGCATATCGAGATCTAAGCAGTCTACAATAGGATGAAAAGACTGGCATCCTTCACATTATTGGTGAACTCAGTTCATAGAAACAAGCAATTCAACCATTCTGTGGGTAAATCAAAAGCGCCACTGGAATATTTTTCACTATCCTATCATACACGCAAAAAGGGGCGACGCGACCATAGGGGCTGGTATGGGTGGCCGCCTCAGGTGGCTGGATAGTGTGCACCTAGCTTGAGTCGTCCAGGTTGGCCCATGCTAGTTTTGTTCATCCCAACGCACGAGCAGACAATGTAAAAAATGAAGAAAAATGTTTCAATTTGGATGGGCCAATAACATAAGTGCAAGGCAGGCCCTATAGCAGGCTCGCGGCCCATACGAGCGCCTCCCATATCGATCGACAGCAGGAAAAATCCCAATTCATTCCCTCCAGCCTGCATTCTGGTTCGCTCCTAACCAAGCCGCCGCTGGACAGACCGACACAACACTTCCTCGTGCCCTTGTTGGAGGACGATCACCGGGCTTCAAGCGAACGAAAGGACAAGAAGATGAAGATCCAACCCTGGGTGTAGCCTGCGTGGGAGGCTGCGGCGGCAGCACGGGCATGGCATCGAGCTTGCGCAAACAGACAGTCGTAGCTTGCAAGAGTAGCATGCGCAACGAGCAGGTACATCACATCCCTGATTATATCTAATTCAACTCTTCAATTTCTGGCCAATAGTTAAACCTAACGGTGTTGTAAAACTTCTTGTATGTAGGGAATCTATGAGAAAATGAAACCAATTTCTACTTATTTTATAACTCCCCCAATCAATACTGACTGAATCTGATGTATGTAATCAAGTTTCCGGCGCAAACATACAAGCTCATGTTGTTCTTGAGCCTGAAGTGTGTAATGAACAGACTGCTAATGAAGGATTTGATGCAAACATTTTACATGCTCCTGGTGATGAACATATAGTGTCTAATGAGGGATCTAATGCAAGCATTTTGCAAGCTCCTTGAAGGATTTAGTGTCTAATGATGATCTACTATGTTGAGAGAGACAGAGATTTGTAGGCATGGATGACAAGCAAATTATAGTGCATTTTCATAGCTTGAGGAAACGTCGAGGCCATCTACCAGAAAGTCCCCGTATCATGACAACATAGCATAAATACTTTTCTAATCTGTTGTTTGAAACTATTGGCATACTTGTGCAGGATAGATATATTGATATGCAGTTTGTGCACTGGTTATACGTGCAATTACACTTCGATATTTTCATCCAGAGAACGAATAATTCAAGCAGGTACAAACCATGTTTGTATTCCTTGTACACCATGTTGCATTTTGTGTTTTTTGGTGCTTGCATCATTTAGTGTTTATAATCTGAACTACTTTGGATCATTAACTGGTTTTCAAAGTGCATGTAGCTTCACATTTCTCAAGTTATGTTGATTTCTGGAGTGCAAGTGCCATCGTATTTTTTAAGTTAAATGTTCACCCCTGGTAACTTGAATTCGTGGATCAGCCACTACACACAAATCATACACGAATGCCAGTACGAATTAAATGAAATGCAGGGACTTACGCTAGCTCGTTGTACAGGCTCACTACAGCTCTGCTTGCGCTTGGGATGTTCCATGTACAAGTCCATGTTACCACTTGCTTGGATGTGCCGGCCTTGTGCTCCTTGCATCCCCCTCTGCATTTTTTGACATGGTGAATGGTTGATCAAATAAGAAGAATCGACCTTGATGTTGTACCGGAGGACAGATACTTGCAAGGTTATACGGGTGTGCAGGATGTGTACCAGACCCCGTAGCGCCGTCATGCTTCACTAAAAAATGGATTTGCTTGTTTCAGATGATATCTCCAGAAGAAATAAGAGTTAAAGTCAGAGTTGCATAGGCGTGTAAGCTAAGAGAGCAGTGAAAGGATATCCAAACATCATCGGAACAGTGCACAAGGGAGTGATGTGTGGATACCTAGTTTGGGCCGGCGTTTGGGCATGCTCGCCTAGCTAGAGTGCGGGTCATTTCAGAGCCGTTAAGGGTGATGCGCTGGCGTTGGCTGGCTGCGCATGGATGCAGATCTTGAGTGGCAGCGGAGTGCTACGATGCGGTGGACGAGACCGTTGGTGAAGCCCCAACGGCCTCGGGGGGCGGAGGTGCGACGATGTGCTCGGTGAAGTAGCCTCGGTGAGTTGGGAGACGGCGTCGGTGAAGCGCACCTGATGCGGTGGAACTCGGTGTCTGTGAGGCACGTCGGTTGCAGCGGCCGACGTTGTCGGTGGACCACCCGGTGCGGTGGACAAGGGCGTAGATGAGGTAGCTCCGGTGCGGTGGTGAAGCGCGACCGTCGTCTTCGTCGTTGTCGTCCGGCACAGAGGTGGGGAACGGTGGGGAAAGAGACAAGACGAGGGGCGATTCGAGGGATGACGGCGAATTAGGGATTTGGTCAATCTGGGCGCGGAAGGGGATGGTGGAGAAGAGAGATTTTATAGGGCTGGAATTGGGGCCGCCAGATATTTCAATCCGAAACCTGGAAGCGCGAACTTATATTGTCGTCGTCCTTTGGGGGGGGAGGGGGGGTGGGTGGCTGGGTGCTACGCGTCCGTCCGACACACGCGACCACCCCGATAGGACTATGCTTCGGTGACTTAAGGCACCTGCCTTTGTGTCCATGACATGTGGGCCCAACATGTGGCTGGCCCACATGTCAGTCATCCAAGGGTAGTTGCCTTTAAGGCACCGAAGCAGCGTCCACCCTGACACGATCCTGGTCTGCCTGGTGCTCCTACATTTGAGAATGCAGACGAAACGAATCTTCTTTCATTTGCAAACGAATCTGTATGTATTACCATGCCCGTGTTTTCCTTGCAATAATTAGTCATTCAAAACGAGATACTCCATCCGTTCACTTTTGTAAGTCGTTTCAGACAACTTAAAATGAACTGTTTTGCATATTGTCTGAAATGTCTTCAAGGTCTTATAAAAGTGAAGAGAGGGAGTACTATAAATTAATTAATGAGGAGTTATTTGAAAAAAATCGAAACGGTACCCACGCTAACGTGGATTAGAGTGTGTCACATAATTAGTTATTTCAATTAGAGTGTGTGTCACGTAGTTGGTTATTTGAATTAAAGTGTGTGTCACGTAGTGATCTCCAATTCTAACGTGGATTTCGCATTTCACTGTATCCATGCTACTTTTTTAATACAAATTCATATGTATAGATGAACACCATGGTAGTGAGAAAACTTTTGGATGGATTCAAACATATGACCTACAAAATAGCACAACAAATTGAGTTAATGTCAACTTTTCGAAACTTAGTATGGCACGAATTCGAAATAATTACCCGTATGCCTGGTCCTCGGTTCAAATCTTACAACGTACACCGAATTGAAACATCGATATTAAGTCTCGTACTATGTACATTCAAATGTTGTTTTTAGCCCCCCCCCCATGCACAAATGCTACATACTTCCTGTATTGGTCAATTTTCCTCTCCTAACCACCTTAGCAAGCTATCGGTTTCCAACACACGTTCATTTTTTCTCTCCATGTTTCGATCTCTAAGTCTCTCAACTACACAACCCCTTTTTCCACTCCTGTTACCAAATGTATTTACCTCACACACCCGCCATTGCACCCCATGCGGAGCTCTCTCTCCCCCCTCTCCCTCTCACCCTCTCGCGCTAAATACATGCATTGCCTATCTAGGCCCCCAACCTCTCATGCGCACGCACGCATGTTGTATATCTAGGTCACTCCCTCGAGACTGTCTCACTCTTTCTTCCGCACGGCGGGCCACACTCTCTCAATCTCGCTCTCTTTATCTAAGTCTCGTTTAACCTCATTTTCTTTCACACACAAATGATATATCTCCTTGTTCGGTCCTCGATCCACACACTCTATACTCTCTCCCGCAGATTGTCTATCTAGGTCAGTCCATCCAAGCCACCGCCACTCTTTCGACCTCATGGTGGGCCACGCTCACTCAATCTCTCTCTCTCTCTCTCTCTCTCTCTCTATATATATATATATATATATATATATATATATATATATATATATCCGTATGTCTCGATTGACCTCGCTCTTTCTCGGACAAAAACGATATATCACCATGTTTGAACCCAATTCGACCTATTCACATTGTATACTCTCTCACGCACATCGTCTATCTAGGTCACTCTCTCCAACCCGTCTCACTCTTTCGATCGCACGGCCCCTATGTGATCGGTTGACCTTGCTTCCTCCCAGACACAAAATATATCTACACGTCTGTGACTGGATCATCTCTCAAGCTCTATCTTACAGCCCTCACCCTTACCAAAAGCTCAATCGGACAATATCTCTCCGGAGCATATATATTTGTTCAATGAATGTCGGACCACACTCACTTTGTCTCTCTATCTATATGTCTCTCGATTGACCTCGCTTTCTCACACCGTATCTTCCACGCGTTGAAGCTACTACCTCTCCATCCCTCGCAAAGCCGGAGCTATTTACATTGCGAGGGGCACTCCAACCTTGGATTAATTTCTATAGGCATTTATTCCGGTCGGTTTAGATTATATTTTCGTAGCATTCGGCCCACAACTACTCCAAACACCATTGCAAACCATGCAACTCCCCTAGTTGATTTCCCTCTGGCTCGGTCATCGCTCTCTCGCACGTCCTTTCTCGCCTTCAACGTCGCACCATGGTATTATTGAAAAAACTATGTTGTTCTCTTTAATTATTATAAATAAGCTACAAAACTACACACCGATAGTCCACTTGGAATGGAACAAATTTTGGCCCACAAATAAAAGTGCTACAAACACTACTAGGGAAAAGCCTAGCAGCAGCGCGGGTTTTAGGCCTATCAGTAGCGCGAGAAGGAGCGCTACTGATAAGGCGCTATAGCTAATGGTTAGCAATAGCGCGCCTTGATCCACGCTACTGCTAAATTGACTTAGTAGTAGCGCTTCCTCAGAACATCGCTACTGGTAATTAGTAGTAGCGCTTCTCCTTTCCCGAGCTACTACTATTATTTAGTATTTTATTTCTTTTTTATTTCATGTTGTATTCATACACCTTTACACAAGTTTTCATACAACAGGAATTTAGAGATTGTTTTTACATCATAATGAGTTATTACATCACGGGGTGAAAGAACCGTGGACTAGTTTCAAGTGGATGTCCATCCACTTGAAACTAATCCGCGGTTCTTTCACCCAATGATATAATAATAATATCATCATCGTCATCATATCATTAACAACTTATCATCATAATACATCATTGTCATATAACACCTCCTCAAGATCATCGTTTTCATCAATGACATCACATAGCAAATTGGTCACTAGTCGTAATCACAAGTACTCCTCATTATCAACTCTAACACATTACCACATAATAAACATATTGTACCTCATAGGACCTATTACATTCGGTTAAGACCTACTACATTTTCTAAGGTAAAGTAGCAAAAAACAAGATAGCCCCTGACTCTCCATTATGGAGAATGGAGATTAGCCTGTCTCCAATTCTTGGCTTTCGCTGAATGTTACTTCCAAGAACCTCCTTGTGAATGTCCATACATTTCTTCCATTCTTTGAAGAAAATGTGTTCACGGGTTTTAGAAATCCGATATGCACTGGTGAGCTCCGTAGATTTACCTGGCAGTATGTTCAGAACTGAGAGGCGACCATGCAGAGACATCAGATGAGGCACACAATCATCGGGAGTTTCTATTGAAAAACATAATAATAACTTCGTAGTTAGCAATGATGTACTAGTTTTAGAAGTATGCAAAAGATGCACGGATGTCGTAATAGTAAAAAATCTTACCAGGGTATCTCCAGAGAAGTTACCGTGGTTCAACACATGCACTAGTGGCACGTATTCACCATAATTTGGAGGAGTTCAATAATAGTTATTGTAATTCTCAAGAATAGTACAAAATGCGACCAGATGATTTTTCTCCTTATACGTTAATTCAGTGCCATCGGTGTAGTGGGTTTTATCTACCATCTTCCGCACAGTCTTTGAAGAATCAAAATAAGCTGTCAATGGAAATAAGCTATCAACTATTTTGAAATAAACAATATAAATTAGGTAATCACTATGTTTGAGAAACTCACATAGCGGTACAATCGGAAGTGTATCAACAAGGAACCAAATGTCCATATTGTCTTGCTCGATGTCAGGATCACCAAGATCCATGGTGACAATCATACCCTCATAAAAACCATACATTTTGCAAAGTGCTTACCAATTTTGTCAACCAAAATGGGTTACGCTCTGAGCATTGCACAGATTTACTTCAAAATCCATATCATGATGGGTCCTTAGGTGTATTTTCTTTGTTTCGAAATTTTCATGGTCTTCAAAACCCATCCTCTCCAAGACATAGCGTCTTGCATGGCATGGGATAAGCTAGTCGAATTGTAAAATATGAAAATTAGACGTTGAAATAGTTGAAGTCATGCTTAATTACGAAAAAACACTTGTCGTTGTTGCGTACTGTTTCACAATCGAAGGTCTCCTCGAGCTTAATGCTGAAGCGCCGATCTTCGTCTAGCTCAACGAACTTGTCGCACATACCTCGATCGTTGCGGAACCAGCTACACTCCCCCGGGAGACTGTCGTCGTCCGAGTACGACATTTCCTACGTTCATAATTCAAAAATTAAACTTGTACATATTCTAGCACAAGTCATGCCAGAATTCACGAAAAAATCCGGCATGACCTTTGCTAAAAAAGGACATATCGAGCGTCTGAAATTTACCGGAACGGAAATTAATCAACACTCCGGCAAAACATAGGCCACTCGGAGATGTAAACTGAACATGAACGGCCACTTGGGCAACCACATATCCTATTTGAGCAACAACACAAGATATACAAGGATATTTGGCTGGTCTCACCTTGATGTCGGAGGGGGTCGGTGACTGGGACGACGTCGGGGATGTCGGAGGGGGTCGGTGACGGGGACGACGCGGGATGTCGGAGGGGGTCGGTGACGGGGACGACGGTGGTCACCTGAAACCATATAAGTTATCACTAATACATCCCGAATAATTGCTTAAACTAAAAAATAACAACAGATATGACATGTTCAACTAGTTTTATTAATTCAACTAGTTCTTACTAAATATAAACTTACTATAAATAGAAAAAAAACTAGTTCTTTCTAAAAATAAAGTAGTTCAACTAGTTATATTAATTATCTTACTAAAAATACATTAGTTCTATTAATTCAACTAGTTTATTAATTTACTTACTAAACTAGTTCAACTACAACTAAAGTAGTTCAACTACAACTACTAGTAATTAACATCTACTACTAGTAAAATCTAGTACTAACTAAGCAACATCTAGTACTAGCTATGAACCCTAAATTAACATCTACAACTACTAAATCTAGTACTAACTAGTGGCAGGGGGTGGGGGGCGACGGAGAGGTAGCTACGGGCAGCGAGGTCGAGGGCGGTGGGAGGAGGGCTGCCGGTGGAGGAGGGAGGAGGGGCGGCCGCAGGCGGAGGGAGGAGGGCGGCGGCGGAGGAGGGAGGGGCGGCCGCAGGCGGAAGGAGGATGTGCCAGGAGGAGGGAGGAGGGACGGAAGGAGGGGAGTACCTCGGCGGCGGATGGACGAAGGCGGCGGCGGCGACGCACGACGACGGTTGTCAGCACGGGGGGCGAGAGTGAGAGTGTGAGTGAGGGCCGGTCGTGCGCGTGGGGATAAGGTAGGGATAGTTGTAGCGCGTTTGCCAAAACGCGCTACAGCTAATCTGAATAGCAGCAGCGCTTTGCACATAATCCGCTACTGCTAAGTGTAACTATACAAAAAATATGTCAATGCAAAAATACATTGGCCATCAATGATCTTTTTGTGTACAATCTGAATTGTCAATATGAGTCCTCTCCGGTAGGAACCGGAGAGGACTCATATTGCGGCCACAAATTTTACACATAGAGTTCAGTGAAGACCAACTGGTTGTGGTAGTTTCAGAAATAACATATTTAAGGTGGTAAACACCCTGTTCACGGAGCGAGGTGGGACTAAACTTGTGGGTTGATCTTAGCAGTAGAGGTTTTCCTATAAGCGCGCTGCTGCTAACTTCTATAGCAGTAGCGC
>NC_057798.1:743469417-743485151 GCF_018294505.1 Triticum aestivum
GCGGTTTGTGGTGGACGCGCTACTGCTATTTTCCTGTCAGCAGCGCGTTTCGCTAACACGCGCTGCTGCTAAATAGCAGTAGCGTGGTATTTTGGGGAGCGCTGCTAGTAAGATTCTGTGTATAGGCTTTTCCCTAGTAGTGAAACTACACACCGAGGGGCCCACATGTCATGAAACAAATTTGGACCCATATACAAATTAAAAAATAAAGGACGAGGATCGAACATGCGATCGGGCCTTCAAGCCGCATGTCAATAGGCAACATACATAGAATAGCAATGTTTGTTGTACCCCCTTTGTTCACATTATGTTTTTATATTACCACAGCGTAATTAATGGATAACATGTAATATTATTTTTAGTACTATTCGCCTTCACTTACTGGTGGGTTCCATGTGTGCTCTCTCTCTCTCCTCCCCTTCTGCGTTTAGACGCATGGGCAAACATGAAGAACTCGCGGGCGATGTTGCCGTTGACCCTATCTGGACGCGTTCACAAGTCATGGCACCAGTTTCACGTACTAGCAGCACTAGTCAGTGTGTACGTGAAATGCACGTTAATTTGGAAGTATATTAAGTGCATGCGGATATTAACTACTAGGATATTATTTACGTGTTGTCATGTGATTAGCACTATTTTTGGCATGAAATTAACTGCACGCTAAACGTGTTGAGCGCTCGACATTGAAGCAGTCTAGGTCATTGGATGACAAGGAATACATGTGGCTTGATGACGTTTTATATTTAATTTGATACGGCTCTAGCAGAACATTCAATCGATCAAACCATACATTTCGTTCAGTCTGACTCCGACTTTAAATTATAGGACGATTGATATAAAATAAACGGAAATGATAAACATTTGGATTTTAAGCATGGCAATCTGAACGTTTTTCATGGCAAATTTAGATTACGCGGTGGCGGCGGGGGCGTCTCGCGGTGGGAAGCGGCTCCTCTGTCGTGCTCTGTGTGTCATCGGGCCACTGACCGACGGTGATGGCGGCGTCTTGCGCTGTTGTTGGCGTACTCCTGGACGTTGGCCTGGCTTCAAGGAAGGCCAAAATGTTCTGGACTTCGGAGCGAGTCAACTGGCGGGAGGAGGCGACTGGCATTGGTGCAAGGAAGTGGTCGACGACGGCTATCCATGCCGCTGAGGGGGGTACTGGCACCTACGCGGGGACATGCACTGTCAACGGCGCGACAGAGACATTCTTGTGAACGGGCACCGGCACGGGCGCGCACGTCAGTGCACGCGCAGACACATGCGCTGGCAGGAGCACGGGCACCGGCACGGGCATGCGCGTCAGTGCACGCGCAGGCGCATGCGCTGGCAGGTGCACGGGCGCGTGAAAGTCGGCGGGGACCTCGTGGAACCCTGTGGCATCAAGCTCGCCAACAATGTGCGTCTCCCAGCCCATCAATGCCACGGGGATGGGCGCTGGCACAGTCAGGGTAACGGGAGCCAGAACGGGAGTGGGGACAGGCGCAACGTCTTCCCGCAAGGCCAGTTCAAGCTCGTCCCAAAGCGCCTTATGTTCTTGAGACTCCGGGTGGGTATCTTCCTCATGAAACTGGAACACTAAGGGCAGACCATCGTGATGCGGCATGGCATACATTTAGGTCAGGCTAGTTGGAGGTAGACGACAGGAGAATCGAAGAGGAAGAGAGAGGATTGTAGCGATACCGGGTAGTGCGGGGTTGATTTTAAACTGCGGCGCCAACGACATTAAAAGTGGGAGCAGTTAGGACGACGGTGGGCGGCGGAGCCTGGTCAAAGGGCTCGTCTCCCGGTGAGTCTACACAGCGGTCTGCTCGCACGCCTCCCTGACAGCCGGCGCAGCGGTCTGCTCGCACGCCTCCCGTCGACTCACACGCTTGCTGGGACGGCACCTCACGATGAGAAGTGGGGACTTGTGGCGGCACGTAAACGCCCACAGTTTCAATAGTGAATGCGTTCGCCTTAACGTGACAGGTCTTTGTTCCAAAATACCTTGGCTCTTCATTTGTGCAACTTGTCATAAGTAGCTTATCTCGAATTGAAGAAAAAACTTACGAAGTAATATTTGTGCCATATCACGTGACCATGCTCAGTTTCAAGAATTTATGCTCACTTTTGGATTTTCTAAAATTTAAGATCCAGGATTCGAAACAATATCATAACCTGCATCATGCAATAAATTTTCAAGCGGTACATCTGTCCTGTTGTATTTCTTAAGAATGGATTTGGTCAAACATTTTGCTTACTTAAACCTCCTTTCCGGTTTATAGTGCTCAATTCAAAATTCTCACCAACCAAGGTAGATGGTGAGTGGTGTAACAATTGTTGTAGTTTGCAAAACCACTCAATTAATGCGCTTGTTTTCCTCAAAAAATGTGTTTACAAATGCATTAATTGCAATGCATGCATGCATAAAGTACATGCATTGGTCAATTTTCTCTTAATTCTTGCATGTAATGATTTATTGCATCTTGAAATCTGAACATGTGATGGGGAACAACCAAATTGAGACATATAAAATGGGAAAACTAAAATTTTGAGATAAGCCCTATAAACCGGAAAGGAGGGAGTAAAAGGATAATCCTTGCATACCAGTGCATTGCCTGATATACTAACTCAAGTACTAGGCACGAGCAAACGGGCTCAATTCTGTGCTCATCCTGGTGTAGTAGTAGTAGTACTAGGCAATGCAGGTTAAGGGTGACCTTGACGAGCGGTGACCGAGGGAATTGAACCATGCTCGGCACGGTAGGTAACATTGTCTAGTTACTAAAGCATCCCTCCGTTGTTCATCGGTAGTCATTATGGACCAGGGACATGAGGGGAATTTCCTAGGGCTGGAATTCTGGCCGCCAGATATTTCGACTTGAAACACTGAGGCTCGACTGGTTGGGGTTGCCTAATGTGCGTACCACGCACGCCACCGAAGGACACGAGCCCGTTTTTTTAGGATCAACACGAGCCAAGGTCTGGCTGGTATGTCGTTGGTCCTACCATTTGAGAATACGAAAGGAACCTTTTAAATTGCCGAACGAATCTATGTGTATTACAATACCCGTATTTTCCTTGCAAATACTAATCTCAACGTGGTAATTGATTTATGACGAGTTGTTGAATTAGAGTGAGTTTGTGATATAGTGATCTCAACGTGGATTTCACATTTCATGGTATCCCTAGTAAGTTTTCCAATGCAAATTCAAACTTAAAAGATGAACAGTATGGAGGTGAGAAAACTTTGTATGTATCAAGCATATGACCACACACACACACACACACACGAACACAACAACAATCCAATAAGTATAGTGCATCTATTTTTCCAACCCATGCATGTATGACAAGAATTCAAAAATACTCCTTCTATCCCTAAATATTAGTCTTTTAGAGAGTTCAACAAGTGAGTACATACGGAGGAAAATGAGTGAATCTAGACTCTAAAATATGTCTATATACATCCGTATGTGCCAGTCCATTTGAAGCCTCTAAAAAGACTAATATTTAGGAACGAAGGGAGTAAAATGTAAGACATCCATGGTCCTCTATTCAATATTTAAAATGAACATGAAACTGAAACATGAATATTAAGTCTAGTACTACAGTACATGCAAACGTTGTGTTTAGGCGGAGCTATGATTGTCGGGGATCAACCCCTCGACCTTACATAAAATTGTGGAGCTCTGTTTAGGGTTGTTTAGATTATATTTGTCCCCACCCTCCCAACCACCGATTGGTTGTGCACGCCCCACCCCTCCTCCCTAGGAGAATATCATGTGACCCCATACCTTAGATGCTATACGCTGATACCAGTTGCTTGGAGCTTGTAGATCTGAGATATAGCAGCTGACATGATGTGTCTTAATTTTTTTGCAGGAAACCTTGATGAGTTTGAGAATTGCACACAATTTGTACAAAAACTACTTAGATGCCCTTTGATCCCATATCCAACGACCTCGAAGCTCGTATCACCGTAGCATCTAAGATGAAGGAGGACATCATATTCTCCTGTATGTAAGAATATCATGTGCTACCACACCTTAGATGCTTTGGTGATACAAACTCTTCGGAAGCATTGGATTTGTGACCCAACACCTCCTCTGTGGTTCGAATGGTTTTTTTGTAGAAAAGCCCCAAAAGAGTTCGGCCACTGCTTACAAGCACAAAGACTGCTCAGATGCCATTGGATCTCAGATCAAACGACCTCCAAGCTCGCATCACCATAGCATCCAAGCCGCGATAGCACCTTATGTTTTCTCGCACGGGAGAGTATGAGGTGCTCCCACACCGTAGATTCTATGGTGATACGAGTTCACTGAGATCTAACGGCCCACAGTAGGAGGTTTGAATGTTTTTGCAATATACGGCTGATAGAGTTTGGGAAATGCACAGAAAGTACAAGTACTATGCATGTGCCATCTGATCACTGATCATACGGCCTAGATGCTCATATCACCGTAGCGGGTAATTAAGCTACGGGGAGCACCTAATATGAGCACTGGGGAGCCGTTGGATCGAAGATGCAGTGGCACACACGAGGCATGAATGTTTTATTTGCAAAAAAAAACCTTTGGAGAGTTTGGAAATTGCGCATAATCTCAAAGACTACTCCCAAGCCATTGGATCTCACTTCCAACGGTGTAAAAACTCGTATCACCATAGTATCTAAGATGCGTGGTGGATGTGATATTCTATGCCGCTATCATTCTTGTTCGTAAACTTGCAAAATACGTGTAACTCGTGCCGTTACTTGTCTAACCGCGCAAAGTGTTTGTTCAAAAAAACCATCCTACACTGAAATATCGGAACAACACACGGGGGTCCCACTTGTCATTAATCAAATTTGGACCTAAAACTAACAAATCTGAAAGACGAGATTCAAACTGGTAACCTGGACCACAAAGCGTAGGTCGATAGCCTGAAAAAACGAATGGTTATTGGCTTTGTCCCATAACTTGATTTTATACAGTACTTGCGTTGAGTAGAGTAGAGGGAGTGCCTCGTCAACACGTGCATGACCGTTGTCTCACTTACTTGTGGGTCCCAGGTCTGCGATCTCAATCTCTCTTCTCTCCATCGTCTAACCTTTGCACGGGCACACACGAAGAGCGGCGCTAGCTTGCCGTGGTGTTAGTACAACTAAAAAAAGCTTGGAAAATAGAAGAATCGCCTAGAATAAGAGACGTTGTGGCTGGTTGAGATGGAGCTAACCGTGCCATACTTGCATGATGAAGCTGTGTGGCTAGTGGGGTGTTTTCGACCAATTGGCTGGGTCCCGAGGTCGAACCATAGGTACTACGTCTGATACAGTACATTTTTACACGCACATTTTTCCTCCGTGCCGAGACGTGGCACACCCTACCGCGCGGTTTTGGGGTCCTCCCGGGTGGTGCACGCATATATTCTTCCTGACGTGGGACGCCCTACCGCGCGTTTTCTGGGTCCTCCTTGGTTGTATCGCCGAAGCAAGTAAATGAGTCATCAAATCACGAAAGACCACCTTTCCCGCAGAGTACATCAGTGAAGCACAGTGGCTAGCTAGTTGGGCTAGTTCGACCAATTAGCTAGGCCGCCGCCACATTTGTTTTTTCACCCCTTTTTTTATCTACTTGCCGGCAGGTAAATTTAAATGTCCACCGCGGTGTTGCTCTGGTGTTTGGGTGCGGCAAGATTTTTAATTTTTTGATTGACAGGAGCAGGCACCGCGGGATTTTTAATTTTTTGATTGACGGGAGCAGGCGCGACAGCAATTAGTCACGATGACTCCGCCTGTAAAAACCCACTGCTCCCTGATGTGAGAAGTCATCGACTGGTGTTTTACCGTGGTGAAAACCAAAAGATTCCCCGCTCCTCGGCTGGCTCTCTCCGTCTTCCCGTAGATTGCATTGCCTTTCAGCCATTTCGCCCCCTTTGCTTCCTCTCCCCATTGCTTCTACCTGGTGCCATCGCGGCGCAGTAGATCATGGAGTCCGAGGTGAGGCGCCTGACACAGGAGTTCCATGCCAAGGATGCGGAGCTCAGGGCCAAGGACGTGGAGCTCCATGAGCTCAAGGAGGAGAGGAGTGCCATGCTCCTCCGTTATGTGCGGGAGTTCACGGAGCTTCAAAAGTGGCAGGCGTCCACCATAAAGATGCTCGAGGCGTCGGCAGCATTGCTGCAGAAAGCGGGAGATATGATAGGCCGTCAGGGGAGCCGGCTGGAGCGCGAGCGGGCCGATCGTGACGAGGTCCAGGATCGCCTCAGCCACTTGGTGAACCAAGTTTCCACACACGTGTTGCGGCTGCGCGATACCTACCGTCGTGCCAGCGCGACGATGCCGATCGTCGGGCTAAACCTGTTCGACCACCCGGTCGACTTCAACGAGCTGCGGCTTCCTGACCTGGTCTCCTTCTTCACCTATATCTCCGAGGAGCTGAGCCGTCTCCGCGCGATGGTGGGGGCTGAGCTGGACAAGGAGGGGTTGCGGGCTGCCGTTGCCGTTGCCGGGCGAATCCTTTCAGGGCTCCGTCACCGGAATCCATTCGTGCCATTGGACACCGTCTTTGATGAGCTGGCTCCCGTCGACTGGGAGCGGGCTCTGCGGGCGGTTACACCCTGCATCACCAACGTCGTGCGCCTCGAGAAGCAGAGGGACTTCGGTGGTGTTTAGGCGCCCTCTACATTGGCATGTCCATGTCTCGGCGCAACATGACCGTTGGATCAAACTCAGACGGTGCAGATCAGTCACTGTAGCACAAAGCGTGTGGGTGTGTTTGGTTGCATTCTCATCTCAATATGGTTGTTTCCTCTTCGTGTATTTTTGTAAACCTACTAGTGTGGACTCATGCACCCTTCATGGTTCATGCACTCTGCCAAACACCCAAAAGTGGGTCGAGAAGGGAACTTTTGCTCCCATCCCGTGCACCCTTCATACACCCTGTCTAACACTATAGGATTGCTTCATATGGTTCATGTTTCGTGGACTACTGTAGCACCGTACTCTCCATGCGCTGTCGACCTAGTTCTGTTAACATTGATCTCACCATTCATTCTCGATCGGACAGTCGAAAAAGCGGTACTATGTTACATATTGGAGTAGTTGACATGCGCACAACATCATTTGTTATCGTCATATCTTACTACATTAGCAACAAGATTGTGTAGTACTGACGTATGAACCACTGCACATGCCTAGTAGTAGGAGCACTGTGTATGTTCAAGTGGCTGCCGTGTTTCGCACTCCTTCGTCGTAAGAGTGGAAACGCTTGCTGTAATCATTTTTTTCTTCAGAATGAAAAATAGTGGACACGCTCGACCGTGCGGATCCTCCTCCAGCCATGCACTAAATTACTCACTTTCGCCGACGTGTGGGACAGCCAGCACCTGGGTCCACCAGCCATGCACTAAATTACTCCGTAGTAGAGTGATGGTAGACTACCCCGCTCGAACCGCCGCAGTAATGCCCAATGAGTCGTCAAATCACAAAATCCCTTCCTTTCCAGCAGTAAGTTGGACGGACGAAGCAACCATCATTTCACTCTTCTCTCTTAGCTTCCTCTCTTGAAGAAAACCCCCACTCGCTTCGCTTCTCCCTCATCTCGTTCCTCCTTTCACTCTTCTCTCTCAGCTTCCTCTCTTGGATGGACGCTGGAGCACCGGCCGACGTGATGTCGATGGCTCTGGCCAAAACCGTTGAGGCTCATGGTACGAGGAAGCGCAAGCACCCCACCGAGACTACCGCAGACAAGCTCAAAGCCATCGCCCTGTCCAAGCCCCCCTCTCCGGGATCCCTCATTAAGCAAGTCCAGGTAATGTCTCTTGTTGACGATCTTTTTCTCGATCTTGATCGTGTTTTTTCATCTAACACGCAGTACTAGTACTTGTAGTACAACTTTCTGGGTGACCTTGCATGTGATTTTAGTGTGCCAAATGACGGTTCTAAATTCCTCTTTTGACCAAAACATGCGAGAGGTTGACATTGATTTCTTATAGATTACTTTCAACTACTCCCTCTGTCCCAAATTTCTTGTCTTAGATTTGTCTAGATACGGGTGTATCTAATACTAAAATGTGACTTGATACATCTGTCTCTAGACAAATCTAAGACAAGAATTTTGGGACGGAGGGAGTACTTTATGAACATCAATGCTACCTTTTAAGAGGGTATATTTGCCTCAGTAACTTGTGTTATGGGTATTGCATGTAATCCCTCTGCTCTCATGCCTTTGAAGACATGTTCTAGTGTCTTTGTTCACTCATTTCTATGCATATATGTAGTCATATATGGAGTATAATATCGAAAATCATCTTATATTTCTGAACGGAGGTAGTAATAAAATATGGTTTTTGTTTGAATTAGAACCAGGTCCGCGGTGGAGATGAAGTTCTCAAAGTCATGCCTTGTGAACTGGAAGACCTGATGATGAGTTCTACTACTGAACTATCCAGCTATTGTGTCCTTGTCGCCATGTGTCCTGAACTAGTGTTTTCCTGTAGCAGTGTTGTCAGGCGTGTTCTCGAGGCTGTACTTGACCACAACAATTTCCTGGTTGTGCCTTCGATTACGAAGGGTGTGGTTCTTGTAAAGCTTCCCAACAAATCTGATGCGGCCTGTCTTCATCATCATGTTTATGAGTGGAAAGACCACTCTGTTAGGTTCTCCAAGGTTGACAAGATGGTGATGGTGCATGTAGACATCTCACATGAAGTCCATGGCCTAGTCAGTTATGCGGGGTTCATTTCATAGGTCGGTGGCAAGAAATAGTCTGCAGAGTTTAGTTAGTGCAACTTTTCTTGTCTGTAGTAAGTACTATTGTTCAGTACTTGATTTGTATTTGTGAACCCTGTATTGTTTATTAGTACTGCCTCTTTTGGTGTGTGGTCAGTCCTGAGAACGGTCTATGTTAATGTCTGTCCACTCAATTCAGTCTGTACATTTTGAAGTATCCAGATCATATTTTTTGTGAGGACGGTTTATCAATTATGGTTACACTCCAATATCTGTATGCATTGCAGGGTTTATCGCACCCACCAGGATTTCCAGTCCCATAGATGTTCGGTCCATACGATTTGTCATGACCTTTGGACTGTCCTGCTTGTGGGAGTAAGTAGGGCCCCTGCATGCCATGCGTAGTTGGGCGATCAATCTTCTGTTTAGTACTTCAACATAGTGATTTCCTAGTAAGGATTCACTCGTGTCACATCAAGTAAATCTTATTGATTTACTGTCTAAATCTTATTGATTTAATGTCATGTTTTCTTTCTTTTCCTGCAATTTTACGATGTAGGTTTTGCCATGTGACATTCATCACAGAATAAAATGTTTGGTTTGCTCTACGATGGCTATTTTTGCAGGTTTCACTTCTTATGTCGTGTCAGTAACGAAGGCATTGTCCATCACTTATATTACTGGAAAAAATTGGATCAGTCTGTTGTCTGAGTACAAGCTGAATCCCTATGATGAACTGCAGTTTGGTTTAACAAAAACACCACAATTAGTTCTTCTCGCGTTTAAAAGAAATGAAGAAAAAAATGGATCATGGTCACGGATCCTAGTCAAGTTAGAAAGTTGATCATAGCAGACCAGACACGATCGCCGCTGTCTCGCATAGATCGAGCACCGGCAGTTGCTCTAGCACTGACAGCGGCAGTAGCTCAGTCTGATCCAGCTGAGGATTGGGCACCGACCGTGTCAGCGGATCAGTCTGATCTACCAGAGGATCGGGCACCGACACTGGCATCAGCTCTACAAGGAGCACCATCTCTGGCAGCAGCAGCTGCTTCGGCACCTGCACCAACACTTGCACTTGCATTTGGTCCGACCCGTGCAGTTGCACCGACAACAGACTGGGTTGAAGTTTGCACTTCATATACCAAAGTCCTTACAAAAACCGACATGTCCACCTTCTTGGTAAGAATTGGCTGCCCAAGTGCTTCGTTCTTTTTTCTTTCCATGTTGTTTCACATGATTCACTATGTTGCTCTAACTGTTTGGGTATGTCTTCTTGTTTGCAAACAGAGAATTCCTAGAGCAACGAGGGAGTCGTTCAACAATCCGGGTGACCGCGGCCAAGTTTCTCTTACCATGCGCAGCCTTGGTGTGAATGAACCTGCTCAATATACCGTAAGTACAAAGGATGGTCGCATGATGATTGATACCAAAGGATGGTCAAGGTTCAAATCTAAATCATATCTTGCGGTAGGGGATGATGTCAAAATCGAACTTTCTCGGCAAGGAGAGCTGTCCAAATCAACTTTGAAATTCTTCGGTAGTAGCACGCAACTACCGAACTGATCTATCCTCCGAGAGATTTTGATGTAATAATCTGGCATGGTGAAACAAGTGTCCTGTGTGTATAAGTTGTACGACGGTATTATTTATCACATGGTATATCGTTGATAGAATTGCAACTCTGATTGCTGGTTAGGAACTGTCGTTCGATTTCATTCCAACATCTGCCGTGCTTTATTCAATTTTGTGTATTCTCCTTAAGACAGCATCTAAAACCAGTGCAGTACCGATCGCTTGCAATATGAAAAGCTCTGAGGTAGAACACATGGCCCCCAAACATGCAGGGTCGGCTTGCGGCCCAAAGTCCAGAACCGTGAGCCTATCTGAGTATTATATTCTCAGCTGAACCCCCATAAAAAAAGCTGAACCCCCATAATGCCCGTGCGTTGCAGAGGGAGTATATTTCTCGGCAAGGTGAGCCTGTGATATAAAAGATTTGTATATTTCTTTACAGAGGGAGTATATCTCTGTCAAAAAATATATTTATGTGTAACTAGTTACTCCTGTCTTTCTACTTCCTTTCGCTGATATGTGGGGCAACCGGCAACGCGGTCCACGTGCCATATGCACAAATTAGATTGCACAACTTTATGGTAGACAAACCCCGGTCGTAGCGCCGCAGTAATGCTCAATGAGCCGTCAAATCACAACCCCCCCTTTCCAGCTTTAGCAGTAAGCTGGACGGACGAAGCGACAATATTTCACTGGGCCTGAATCCCCTTCTCCCTCGTCTGCTTGTTCAGAGAAAACTCCCGCTCGGCGATTACATAGGGTTTTATCATGGAGAACCAGGTATGAATTCTTCATCCATCCCCGATAAATCCAAGTCCCTTGGTCGCAGGTAATCCTAGGATGGCAGCCGCCGCCGTTGATGCATTTTTCTTCGTACTGTGTGTTTCAGTTGCAGTGCCTAAAGTGCGAGTACCCTACAGATTTCTGCGCCTTCGGCGAGACGCCACACTTGTTCCTTCTCATCCTACCATAGCATTTTGAAACGCGCACAGTATGTTCCTAGAATCCTCTTCTCTATCCGGGAGGGTGGGGTTTTTTTGAACATGCTGTGTTCTCATATTATTTTTCCTGCAGTGTATTATTTGCTCTGCCAGAACACATGTACTCAAGATGCTCGGCCTTGCCATAACTGAATATACTAGTCTAATGGTCACAGTGAAGACAAGCCATGGATATTACTTCCGAGTTCGGTTCATGAACCAAGAAGATCGCTGCTTTTTTTATGGCCGAACTTGGATAAACTTTCTCAAGTGTTACAGACTGAAAGTTGGCGCACGAATGTTGATGGAAATAGAAGAACCTGGTCTCATCTTCACTGCGACCTTCCACCCCGACGTCGTTCCAATTGTTCATCCATGTTAGTTTTGTATCTGGTTCTTGCTTGTTACCTCAATTACTTCTTAATCCACCTATTCTGTCTAACTAATCACAATTTAACTTTAGAAGTAGCAACAAATCTCTCACGAAGATGCTACTTCTAACTAGTATTTTCTTATAATTTGTGGCACGTGTAGGTTTTTTCAGAGTTAAGCAGTCTGCTCGTTTGTTACTCTATAATAACTCGGCTGTTACTAATGGCACTGAAGTTGACTGGATCGACATCCACAAGTTCCTACACTTTATTGATCGTCTTGAGGTCCTTGTGGGGCGTTTCAATGGTGGAAGGCCACATGGGATATGTGTGCCACTACTGCACTCGTTGAACTGGTCCAACTGTGTCAATAAACTTATGGTACGAGCTGTTTTTTGTTATATATGTTGTTCATAAACTATTGCTTATATACAGTTTTACAGTTGTGATCTTCTTGAAACAGGAACTGCCGAGTTCTATTGTTCCTATACATATGCCTGACCATGGTCGGGTCAGACTTGCGCTTGGCCACAACATGATGTTTATGTCGACCTACTCAATTCCCCTTGGAGGTGAAAATATACTTATTCGTGGGTGGTCTAAAATAATGAAGGCCCGTCCATCTTGGAGAATAGGACTGAAGATTATGTTCATGCTTTTCCATGGCTCTAAAGCGAATATCCTGTTTATTGACCATGTTGCGAGATGAAGCCGCTTTCAGAAGGTTGTGGATGCGCGGGGTGGCACCTGGGCCTTGTCCTGGGGCTTGGCGACCTCACCCTTGGTTAACTGTAGGCAAAGTAGCACTGTTCGAGGCGTGCTTTGTACGGTTGAACCTGTATAAGTACTCATACTGCTTTCAGCTTTGGTTGTTAAGTGCCCCTGCTGGTTTCTGTTAAGGTTGTTAAGTACTCCTGCTGCTTTTACAGTCTGTCATGTTTCTTCAGTCCTGTCTTCCTCCAGCCACCAAAACCAAACCAGCGCCAGCGGGGCCGCCTGCTTCCGCCTCCCAGGCTGGCTGCACCTCAGCGCACGCATCGCCTCCCCACCGTCTCCTAAATCGTTAACGCCGACGTCCTCCGCGCGCTTTGGTGCGCTCGCCGCGGCGCCGCCCTCTCGCGTTGTAAACATGGTCAACAAACAACAGGAATCGGCAAAAGTACATGGAGAGGATGACAGTAGGGGCCCACCACGTCAGCGTATGGAAAAATAAAATGCTTCCTCCTAGTGTTTTCCTGACATCTGGGACCCACGACATTGTGAGCGTATATAGTCAATAGACAAGAGAACAACACAAGATCGGCTGACACGTAGGACGTAGCTACTCGAGCAGTATTTTTTTTGTTTGGTATTGTTGAGACGGAGCAGGGTTTGAACTGGGTTGTGTCCCATCTAGCCCAGGCTTATATTTTATGTTCACCATGTGACCAGCCCAGCTATTTTTTCTTTGTGAAAATGAGCCTAGTTTATTTTTTCTGAAGAATACCCAATCCAAGCCTACTTATTTTTCTACGCCCTGATGGGCTGCAACTCTTTCAAGATGCCTGCAAATCCTGAAAGTAATATGAAATGGGTTGTAAATATAAAAACAGATGACAAATTGACAATTACTTTATAATTTCTGATTTTTTTCACATTTTCAGATTCCTATTTCACTGGGCATTAACCTAATTTCAATATATCTTCAAAGTACTTTAAATCTGGCTCGACATTTCGGCTTTAAAAATAGTTTGGAACCCATAGAAATATGTGAAATTGGCCCTAGCCAACAAAAAAAAAGACTGCAATAAATTGCATAAGAAGTTGCCATGAGCTACATATAATTTTTTTTAAAAAGAGGGAGTGGTCTGACTTGTGGGCCTGTTTAGTTGACGCGTATGCAAGATTTTTTTAGTTATTATATACTACGTCAACAAACGATTCTAGCAGACGTAACCGTTGGATGTCAATCCAACGGCTGTCGTGATTCTTCAATCTCTGATCTTCTTGCTCCAGCCGCCAAAGCAACGCCGACGGGACCGCCTCCCACCTCCCGTGGCCGGCTGTGCTGCCACACAGGCCTCAACGCCGCCTACTACTCCCACCGCTGGCCAGAGCATCCCTCTACTCACCCACACCCCCTGTTATTCTGCGGCGACGACAGCCTCACACCGCAGCCGAACCGGTGAACCCTCATACTCCTCTCCGCGCGGGCTTCCACTGCCGTGTCTTCCCCGGCTCCGCGTCATCCCCTTCCTATGCCTCGCCATCGTCCACCGCCTTGGTGCTCTCGGCACGGCGTGGTCAATGTGGTCAACGACCGACTTCCATCGGAAGAGTCCTGTACGTCGAGAGGCTGACAGTTGGGTCCATGGTAGCCACAAGGAAGTGCCTCCTTATTACGCGGAAAATAATTATTCCTCCACCTGACAACAGGAACCCACCGGACGGGCCATCAGTATTTCATGAAAAAAAACGTTTCCCCCTGACTGCTGGGACCCACAGGACGGGCCACCGTATTTCATGAAAAAAACGTTCCCCCCGCTGTCAGCTCGGACCCACCGGAAGTGCCTCCTTATTATGCACAAAAAAATGAATACGCCCCTGCTAGCTGGGACAAACCTTGGTGGGAGGCTGACTTGTGGGCCTACTAAGTTGACTGGGACAGAGGCCTTTGTCAACTATAGTCAATATGAACGATTCTAGCTCCAGTGACAGTACGATGTCCATCCAACGGCTGTAGTGCTTCTTCAACCTCTGGTCTTCTTGGTCCAGCCGCCCAAAGCAGCGCCGGTCGTGCCGCCTGCTCCTGCCGCCCGTGGCCGGCTATGATGTAGTGGAGGCCTCACCGCCCCCTACTACTCCCACCGCTGGCCAGGCCATCCCTCTACGCACCCACACCCCCAGTTATTTTGTGGCGACGGCAGCCTCACACCGCAGCCAAACGAGTGAACCCTCATACTCCTCTACGCGTCGGCATCCACTGCCGCGTCTTCCCTGGCTCCGCGTCGTCCCCTTCCTAGGCCTCGCCTTTGTCCACCACCCTGGTGCTCTCGGCGTGGGGTGGTAAACATGGTCAAGGAATGGCTTCCATCGGACGTGGACTGTACGTGGAGAGGCTGATAGCTGGGTCCACGGCCGCAGCAAGGAAGTGTCTTCTTATTACGCGCAAAATAATTATTGCTCCACCTTAAAACGGGGACCCACCGGACGGGCCACCATATTTCACGAAAAAAACATTCCCCCTGTCTGCTGGGACCCACCAGCTACATCTTCGCACGCAAGGAAGTGCGTCCAAAAAAAAATGATTCGCCCCCTGACTGCTGGGACCCACCAGCTACATCTTCGCATGCAAGGAAGTGTGTCCGGGCAAAAAAAACAATTCGCCCCCCTGACTGCTGGGACCCACCAGCTACATCTTCGCACGCAAGGAAGTGCGTCCGGGCAAAAAAAAAACAAAATGATTCGCCCCCCTGACTGCTTGGACTCACCAGCTACATCTTCGCAGGCATGGAAGTGCCTGACAGTCGGGACCCACCTGGTCGAAGCGTACATAGCGTTGTCAGTCTGGTCGCGAACGTGTACGCACATACTGGTCTATGTAGAGGCGCGCCTGTGTCGTAGTAGAGGCGCGCACGTGTCGTAGTAGAGGCACGCACGTAGCATGTACACGTATGTACAGTGGCGAGGGTGCAAGAAAGAAAATACGGCCACGTACATACATATGGGCAGGGTCTCGAACGCCTACTCGCATATACATACATGGCTGGGTCGGAACGGAGAAACAACGTCATCGTCGTGTTCATGGGGAGCCAACCGGTTGGGTCGGAACGGAATGCGTGGTCGTGTTCATCGGGAGGGCTTGGATGGAACAGGCAATGGAAACGAGGCCTAGCGTACCACACAACAGAGGAAATGGACCTCCTACGTTCGGAACGGGGTCCTGTTGATCGGGAGGGGTGTGGCGTACCGCAAAACAGAGGAAACGGACCTCCTACGGTCGAAACGAGGGTCCTGTTGATCAAGAGGGGTGTGGAGTATCGCAAAACGGAGGAAACGGACCTCCTACGGTCGAAACGGGGGTCCTGTTGATCGGGAGGGGTGTGGCGTACCGCAAAAGGACGAAACGGA
>NC_057798.1:743485752-743490888 GCF_018294505.1 Triticum aestivum
AATGCTCACTGTTCATCCAATCGATCGGCTTCAGTTAGCAGCAGTAGCGAAGGAATCGCTCCATCGGGTTCAGTTAATAGCCATCGATCGATCGCTTAGGTTCAGTAACGCGTAGCCTGCAGTGCAATCGCTCGGGTTCAGTTAGAGCCAACGCCTCGCTCGGGTTCAGTTAGAGCCAACGCCTTGCACACACACGCATACGTGTACGAGAGAAACGCGCATCGCTCGGCCCCCGACCTCCCACCGTAACCGGCAACTCCTTGAAATTTTCCTCCCCCTCGCTTCTACCACGGTTTTTTCCGTCATGGACGGCCCAAAGAATGTCATGCAGCTGCATCTCCAGCCCGCCCAAGATGAAAAGCCCATTTTCTGTCATGATTTTTTGTCATAGAAGTAGGAGCCCACCACATCTATGATGATACCGGGTTTTGTCACAATTATCATCATAGAAGTGTCATATGTATGACAGAATTTTTTTTCGTTCGGCCCAAAATGTCATGGATGTGTCTTTTTTTTGTAGTGTAAGCCGGTGTGCACGGTAACCTGACAGAGGATTCTCTTCAGGTGGAGAAGTATCACGGCAATAAAACCAAGTTTGATTCCAGTCCTTGGGATGACTATGATACTTGGCGTGAGGGAAGCTGACGTCTTTTCTCTTTTGGATTGAAACCCCACCCAGCTCAGTGTTAGACCCATCTGTGAATTCAGTGCGGCTGTTCAAATAGAAATAATATCTGAACAACTCAACAGTGGGTTCCTCTTGTAGATAAGCCTCACAAAAAACTTGGAAATTACAAATATTGGACATGGAGTTAGGCCCAATATCTTGAGGGCGGATCTGGAAGCTGGTAAGAGCGTCAGAACTTTGAAACGGGCGGGCTAAACCCTCGACCCAGATGGTCAGCAAAAACAACCACCTCTCCATCCTTGGGCTCAGGAGAATTTTCTGGACCAGGAACTTCCAGCTTATGACTTCCTTCTTAGCTAAAACGCCAGTGGCAACAAGCTCATCTAATTATTCTTCAGTAACCTGGGAAGGAACCCAATTGCAAGCATAGAGCGTTTTGGCCATTTCAATGGAAAGCAGGAAAATAATCAATGTCGGTTTAAGATTCATGACTGACGCAGATAAACCGGCCTAAGGACAAAGGAAGAAGAAATTGAAACATATAAATATGATAAACCGGGTTTTTACATTGAGGTTGAGTTGACGGTTTAAGAGAGGGCTAATGGTACCTGGCGAGTCATCATCTTCTAAAAGTTAAACTGCCTACAATGGTGTGGAAGCTATAGTTCTGAAAGTATTCCTAAGTATTGCACAAACAGGTTTTACAAGTTGGTATTATAATTTTGGATCCATCGCAGTTTTAAAAAAAAGGAGAGAAATTCAGAAGCCCTAAGTGGTGCCAGCGGAACAACTAAAAACTAGATGGGATCTGTTTACTGAAAAAAAAGATGCTATGATGAGGAAAAAACGGATTCTAGCTATGGCCACACAGGAAAAATGTCATGTTTTTATCAAAGTATCCATGTGACAACAAAGTTCAAGTGAAGAACATCAAGAACACCGAAACCCTAGTGGTAGATCTGGGGTGGAAGGAAGGAAAACTTACAGAGGTTGAAGGAGTAGCGGAGAGGCGCTGCGTTTCTCTGGTCAAATCAGGTTTATGCAGCGGCCGTTGTTCGTGCAGAGGCGAAGGTCGACGGCGGCGGCTGCGCTCGGGCACTGAGGTGACGCGAGGAAGACGACGAGGTGAAGAGGCACAAAGGGGAAAGGAAAAAATGACCCCTGGTCCTATTTATAAGGCAAAGGGATAAGTGACAGGCGCGGGAATCGAGGAACCCAAAAAATGGATATGTGACACAGCTGTCGCCTCGGTTTTCAAAGGTTCATTAATAAAAGGAAAGTATTTACAGGTTGTAATAATCAGGTGATGTCATGGCGATTTATTGCAATCTTGGAAGATGACGTCACAGCGGTTTACGAGGTTCATATGGAGATGACATCATGGCGGTTTACAAGGTTCATACGAGGATGTTCAAGAAGGAGATTTTCTAAGTATTGAAGATTGATATGAATAGGTTCAAATCAATCTCGGGCCTAATGTTGGGGATATAACTAGTAAGTATAAACCGCCCAGGAGGGGCCGGGTTATGCTCACAAGGAGTCATCCGTATTGAAGCCAATGAAGACAAGGAGTATGGCGCTTTACTACAGAGACTTAGAGGGCCAGAGTCCTAGGGCGGATTAGGGCCCATAGACATAAACCACCATGAGATATGTAACTTGTGTTGTAAGATAGGGAAAGGTAGAAACCGAGCCGGACACATGTATGAGCCGGCCTTGGGATTCTGTAAACCGCCGGGCATCAACCTGTGTATATAAAGGGACGACCCAACAAAGGTTCAGGGACAAGGAACATAACTCGAGAGATAGGTAAAGCGGATTCGCTCCCTGCTCATCGAGACCCCATCAATTCCACCACAACTGGATCGTAGGCTTTTACCTTCACCGCAAGGGGCCTAAATAGTATAAAATCCCTATGTCCTTTGTCCGGTTTAAGCCCTTCAAGCTAATCTCGTTGCGATGGCTCCACGACTAAGTCCTCTCACTAGGACATCTGACGTGATAATTCCACGACACATCGGATCTCGACAAACACATCGCAAAAGAATATTACATCGGATAGATCTCCAAGAACATCGAGGAGAACATGGTATTGAGGATCAAAGAGAGAAAAGAAGCCATCTAGCTACTAGATATGGACACGTAGGTCTGTGGTAAACTACTCACACTTCATCAGAAGGGCAATAGAGTTGATGTAGAAGTCCTCTGTGATCGAATCCCCCTCTAGCAGGATACCGAAAAAGGCCCCAAGATGGGATCTCATGGGAACAGAAGGTTACGGCGGCGGAAAAGTATTTTGGTGGACGCTTCTGATCGTTTGGGAATATTTCTGAATTTATAGGCGAAGAATTAGGGTTAGAGGAGTTCTGAGGGGCCCACAAGACAGGGGCGCGCCCCCTAGGGCGTGACCTGAGGGCTTGTGGTGCCCTCGGGACTCTTCTGCCTTTCTCTCCAAGGCCTATATGTGTCTTATGGTCCAAGAAAAATCATCATAAAGTTTTATTCCGTTTGGACTTTGTTTGATATTTCTTTTCTGTAAAACTCAAAAACAAGGAAAAAACATAAACTAGCACTAGGCTCTGGGTTAATAAGTTAGTCCCAAAAATAATATAAAATAGCATATTAATGCATATAAAACATCCAAAAACAAATAATATAATAGCATGGAACAATAAAAAATTATAGATACATTGGAGATGTATTAATGTGATGGACAAGATCCCAACTATAAGCGTAGCATATGATCGTATCAAGTTTGTTGCTATAGTTTTCTGCATGTGAAGTATATGTTCCTCTTACCATGAGATCATGCAACTCACTGATACCGGAGGAGTACATATCTTGTGTGTATCAAATTTCGCAACATAACTGGGTTACTATAAAGATGCTCTACAGGTATATCCGAGGGTATCTATTGAGTTGGCATGGATCAAGACTGGGATTTGTCACTCTGTATGACTTAGAGGTATCCCAGGGCCCACTCGGTAATACAACATCACAATGAGCTTGCAAGCAATGTGACTAAGGAGTTAGGCACGTGATCTTGTATTATAGAACGAGTAAAGAGACTTCCCGGTAACGAGATTGAACTAGGTATGGAGATACCGATAATCGAATCTTGGGCAAGTAACATACCGATGGATAAAGGGAACTGCATATGGGATTAGGATAATCCTTGGCATTGAAGTTTGACCGATAAAGATCTTCGCAGAATATGTAGGAACCAATATAGACATCCAGGTTCCGTTATTGGTTATTAACCGTAGAGGTGTCTCGGTCATGTCTGTATAGTTCTCGAACATGCAGGGTCTACACACTTAACATTTGGTGACGATCTAAGTAGAGTCAAGTTATTATGTTGGTTACCGAAATCTATTTGGAAACCCGGATGAGATCCCGGAGATGACGAGTAACTCCGGAATGGTTCGGAGGTGAAGATTGATATATAGGATGAAGGATTCAGATTCCAGAGGTGTTCCAGGAGGTATCGGGATTCATCGGAGAACCGAAAGGGGTTTTGGGGGCCCCAGCAAGTGCTGGGGGGCCTCATGGGCCAAGGAAGAGGGGCACACATGCCTGCAAGGGGCTGGACGCCACCCCCTCACCTCAGCCTACTTGGCAATAAGGGAAAGGGGCGCCTCCTAGGCAGCCACCCCATTTGACTTGGGAGGCAAGGCACCTAGGAGCCTAGCCCTAACCCTAGGGGCGCCTCCATAGGGGAGACCACCAGCCCTATATGGGCAACCCCTAGGGCGCACCCTCTTCCCCTTACCCCATATATATATAGAGGTAGTGAGGAGGGCAGCCGCACACATCCATGTCATGGCGCTTGTGACACCCCCAGTGTCATGCTACAGTAATCCCCGGTTACTGGTGTCATGTCATCATGTTACTGTTCCTAATCTTCACTTGATCCAAATCACAGTTCAAATTCTAATTTCAATCTAAAATAAAAAATTCATATTTGCCAAACCTGAAAAATAAAATGTTCAAAGTGTGGCAAATAATCCCTAGGTATTTGTCATGTTGGAACCAACCTCCTTTGGATTCCGAAAGTGCTCCTGGAAATTATTTAGTGGTCCAGCAGCATTTAAAATTTGGCCTTTTGAAGTTTCTAAAAATAATTAGACAACTCCTCTTGACCCCAGACTCTTTATTCCATCTCAAGGTATTGTGTTAGATTTATGTGCCAAGTTTTGTTCAAAACAAAACTCATATGGTACTAAAAGAAAATGCAAAACTAAGGCTAAAAATGGTAAACCGAAAAGTTAAAAATTTAACTGTAAAAAAAGAAGAAGAAACAACCCCCCCCCCCACGCTGGGCCGAACGGCCTAGCTGGCCGCCGCACTGGCCGACCCACCAGGCCCAGCCGGGCCTCCTTAGCCCCCCACTCCCTCGCTAACCCTAACTCGGTCGCCCCACATCCCCCACGATCCCCACTCTCCCTCGTTCCCTCCCTGCGCCGTCGCCCACTCACCCAGAGGAGGGGCGCCCCCTGTCCGATCCC
>NC_057798.1:743491046-743491456 GCF_018294505.1 Triticum aestivum
CCCCACGCTGGGCCGAACGGCCCAGCTGGCCGCCGCACTGGCCGACCCACCAGGCCCAGCCGGGCCTCCTTAGCCCCCCCACTCCCTCGCTAACCCTAACTCGGTCGCCCCACATCCCCCACGATCCCCACTCTCCCTCGTTCCCTCCCTGCGCCGTCGCCCACTCACCCAGAGGAGGGGCGCCCCCTGTCCGATCCCCTCCACCCGGCGCCCCGTCGTCGGCGCCCACCCTGACGCCGTTCTCCTCGCCTCCTCCCCCTCCCGATCTGGGAGCCCCAACGCCGCGCCCGACCCGCCATTCACCGCCCGAAGACCCCCTCCCCTTGCCGGACGCCTCGCAGCTCATCCGTCAAGCCCCCGCCGCGTCCTCCTCGTAGGCCGACGCCTGCTGACGATGTGCCCGTCGCTCG